>NC_083822.1:13962489-13973857 GCF_015708825.2 Lethenteron reissneri
ACCCGGCCCTACCCGTACCCTATCCGTACCCGGCCAGGTACGGGTAGCCGGGTATCGGGTAGGGTACGGGTATCGGGTACCCGGTTGCGACCTCTGATTGCAACACAAGCAATCCTCATCAGGTGGAACAACTCCTGCAAGAAAAAAAAATCTTTTGTTGCGATCGAAACGTCGTGATTTGTTTTATTTTATTTATACCTACGTGACTTTACCGAAAGAACCAAAGAGTATCCACTATAGTTTGTGTAGTGAAGCCAGGGATCTTCTGTCAGATCTGTCACGAGGTGTTGTGACTTCTTGTGAACTCCATTTGGCTTTCCAAGTGTAATGCGAGCAAGGATTGAGGGGGGGCGGAGTCTGGGTCACGTGAAGAGAGGGAGGAGTTAGGGTCACGTGGGAGAGAGGATTTAGGGAGAGAACCGGAAGGGGAACGGGGAGTTGAGACGGAGTGAAACGGGAGGAGGCCACGCTGGGCAGTACAGGGAGAGTGGCGCGGTCGCCACGCGGTGGGAAACGTCGACACCGTCAGACATCGGTGTCAGTACGCAGAGAGCTAGCGGGCTGTGGGAGGCTAGCTGCAGAGCGGAGCAGCAGTGAGGCTGCAGAGCGGAGCAGCAGTGTGGCTGTGGAGTGATCGTCGGGAGAGACGTGGGCCTGAGCGAGGACGCCGTGTGAACGAGATTCTACGAACCCAAATAAAGGACAACGGAGATCGACATTGGGAAAGAGTCCTTTATTACACAAGCATCATCAGGGTTGCATTGTTGAAGGTTAAGCGAATGAGTCCAGAAAGGACTTGCATGACTTCAAGCGGTGGTGAGGAGAATTACTGAGCTCCTGGTGGATAAGGAAACTTTCGCTTTCCACGATTCGCTGGACTACGAACACTGTTGTGGCATCGCAGCAAATGGATGGGGAGCGTTGTTGATAGGGACTTGAACATTCCACTATTCCAGTGATGCACCACCACATTACAACATTCAGTTGGACATCAACCAGTCGAGTGTGGCTCTTTCTGGTCCATACCGGTGTTGCATGGCACTCAGCAATGCAGTACATAAAGAGGGCCACCGTTGATGTCTGTAGCACTGATACTGATGTTCTCCAGCTTGTGCTTGGAAGTTTCTGGACCTGGTTGACCATTGTCTTCATCTTAGCGACTTCCTCCTTAAGGCGGTCGTGGAAGGTTAGCGTGCGGTTCAGCTTCACTCCTAGATCAGTCTGAGTGCAGTCTTATTGAACAGTGTTGCAGTGAAAGAACACGTTCAGGATGCACTTCGTGTTCCTGTTATGGGAATAAAATACAGTGACCGACCGTTGTTTTGTGGGGGTTTGGCTTGAGCCTCCATTTCAGGAACGATACCTCCATGGTGTTTAGATCCCCATTCAAGGTGGACTCAATATCAGAGGTTTGGCTGTATCATACATCACAGATGCAGCGTTTACAAAAAGTGGTAATTTTGCATTAACAGTATTAAAGTGATACAATTAGGGGCTATACAAAGGGTTTTATTAGAATACCTGTATATACAGAACATTGCATCAATATGTACACATTCGTGCATCGATAACACAAACATATGAATTGAAGATTGCCAGTGAGATTTACAATACTAACTTAAGTGGATCACTTGAAGGTGGTTGTTTGTAATACTGAAAAAGTGTTAAATGTACAGATTAAATTCGTTATATAAGCGACAAGGTAGCCAGGCGGTGATGGCTACGCATTCCTCTGTTCAGCACTGTGGGGGCAGCGAGGGTTGGTGGATCACGTACACGTATTGTGAAACTCCTTTCCTGCGAGTGTCGAGGTGCCATATCCCTGGCTTGCCAGAAAAATGCAGTAAAGCAAATGTGGACTTCACCTGATTGGTGGATATGGGAGAGAGTGTTGCCCCCTCACATGTGGGGTTCCTCTGGGTGCTCCGGTTTCCTCCCATATGTCAACACTCATTAATTGGGCAATAATGCCTTAATATGCAGAGGACCGCAGAGCTTGGGAGGGAATCAGGCACTGGCTCACCACGTAGCTGCCTTCCCGCTTGTGTGGTTCCTCGTGCCTCCGAATCTTTCTCTGTCTTCAAGAACGAGAAAATGCTCTGAGTTTAAATTATAATTAGCAGCCATGTCAAGTTACCGGAGCACTTTCAGCAATTACTACAACACCGTTCCTTTGAAGTGTTGTTCACCGTTCATGTTGTTTAGATGTAAAAATTACTTTTGTTGTAAAACATGTGTTATTCTAAGTTAAATGCGTGACGATGACAGTCATCCAACCAAAGTGTGACCCCTTTTTCACCAAAATTCAGTTTTCCAAAAAAATTCGACTCTGACTCTCAAGGCGAATGCATGATCAGATTACTCTCCTGCATTACTTCATGTTTTGACACTGACAGCACAATAATTAGTGTCATAAATGTTACTTGGGAATCAGAAGGAGACGTTGAATACTGCTACAAAAGCTCACACAGCAACGTGCTTCAGCAGTGGTTGTTCCAATTCAAATTAAATTGTGAGCGACTGTCGTCAGACTGACGTCAGAGATTGCATTCTCAATGGCGCGATAAATTGTGGAGAAGCTGGCAAAGTGGTCAGCAAAGAGGCGAATCGACTTTACAATTCATGCCAGCATCACAATCTTTCAACACATTTGGGTGTAACCATAAACGCAATTCATATCTATATTTAATATAATGACCCACTTCATATAAAGACCATGGTATGCAACCATAAAATGACAGAAATACACAATTTGTAATGTTGCATTTTTCGATTCATAAAAAGCTACAAATTAATATTGTACCTTATTAAATAAAAGCTGAACAATGTGGTTTTAGGACTTATAACGTAATGCAATTCACCTTTTATGTATTAACATTTCCAAAAAAGATTTTACTATGCAAGATACATTATGTTCAATAAATATAACGTGTACCACAATACAAAACTCTATGTTTGAACATCAAATTACGCTTCAGTCTGCTGGAAGTGAGGATATTTATAACCCTGCACACATTTGCACAAACCCTCCATTCCTCCAGTCCTTGCATGCCCAATACATTTTACCAATCCTCATTCATATACAATGGGATGGAGTGGAGGTGCAGCTAACGCACTGCTCTCCGAGCCCCTCGACCTCAGTACAATTCCTGCCTTCGGCTAACATAAGTGACTGGGTCGCTCCCTTACCAATTCGCACTGACCAGCATGGTGAAGTAAGGTCAAACAACCCCAATGACCGACAGGGTCAGGGGAGACCTTCCGACGCAAGTGGAGTAAAACACATTCCTGCAGAGGGAGCTGGTAGGAACGTTGGGTTTCTCGGTCAATGGCCAGGGTCAATGGCGGCGTGGTGTATTCCGCAAATATGGCCGACTGTGAGGGCGGGTACAAGCCGGCGTGAGTAGGTTAAACGTTGAGTTTTATAAGGGCACCACGGGGTGACCAGCCACTCCCCACCCCCCACCCAGCCCCACCCAACCACTCCCCACCCAGCCCCTCCCCACCCAGCCCCTCTCCACCCAGCCCCACCCCTCCCATTTTTGGATGCACGACGGACGGACGGACACAATAATCCCCTGTGGGCTGGTGGAACCAGATGGTTCCTACCAGTATTAGTACTGCTATATGCGTACAATGTAAACAAATGAATGTGCGTTTCAATGGTTAATATTTGCAGACAGTTGGCTTAGCATACACCAGCAAGTGGTTGTAAACGTCAGAGGGGCAGTGGCATGGCTATCGAGTGTGCAGACGATGCAACTGCACCGGGGCCCACAGGCCGTTGGGCGCCAGGCTACACACAGTTGGGAGCGCCGACACGCAAGGGTTTTATTTATTTATTTCCTTCTTTTCCCAAGGACCATGCCAACTGGCGCGACGCGACTGGCATGTCGGTAGAAAGTCTGGGGGCATATGCACTGCTGAACTCAAGCCTCCGCTCTCAGAAAAGTCAACACAATCAAGCATCGAGCTTTTAGGGCTTCTGCCAGCAGACTGTATCTTGACTGACTCGAGAGCTTGACCGATTCCGTGAAAATGGCGCGTATCACTCGACCAAGGGGGCAGCCACTCTATAGAAGTTGGGGGTGTTCTAATCGGCGAATGGCTGCCTGTTCTTGCCGGGTAGATTACAGATGGGATCTGGCCAGTACACCTCCCTACCCCCATCACTTTCTCACAAGTAGGAATTCTACTGCACTATATATTACATCTTCTTGGTTCTTTCGGTAAAGTCACGTTGAAGGGAAATAATAAAAGAATAAAAAGAAAGCATAATACAATAATATCATTATTTTTATTTTTTATTTCCCTTCTACGTGACTTTACCGAAAGAACCAAGAAGATGAATCCCTGCAGTCACGAAAGCCTTAAATCGATATATATTACATCTCCATTCCTGGCCACTGACTTGAGTATTGAGCTTACTGTTTGAGTGCTGTGTATTTCAAGAGTCCATAATCAGCACAATTCGCATTTGCATCACACACGAATAAGAAAAGATATACGAACTAAAACAAATACCGTGATTTGTCCAAAATGATTCTTCTGTCCCTTCCGAAAGCTGACAAACATTGCCCTTCACAAAAACAAAACAATAACCACCGTGAAATAGTGATCCTCTTGCACTGACCGGACAATCGTTTGTGTGGCTGTGACTGTCTACTAACACCTCCTCTCCCATGGGGGATTTCATGTCACCTAAACAGCCGATACAGAAGACCAAACGAAAGTGAAAATTAAACTGCAATGATACATATTACAGTATAAATACAGAATTGTTACGAAAAATATTCTAAAGGCAGTCACAAACCGACAATGAACACTTTGCTGTAATGTTTAAAACAGTCACATCTAACATCTATTTATTCTATGATATGACTAGAAGCTCAACACTGGGATGGTGGAACTTTGTTTTTATATCAAATCGCACTCAAATGTTTTTGACTGCCCCTCATTCTGGATTATTATATAAGGAGGGTAAATAATGTGACTTATTTTCATCAAAGTATTTGCTTAAGTTGAATAACTTGCCTCTTGGATGTGTCTTCGGGTTGTACTTTGCATTGTACAAGATGATGTACGATTAACACGCTTGGCTATGTATGGTGCGCGAAAGAAGTTAAACATACATGTCCAAAATCTGACTCCACGTGCAAAACGTTAGACATCGTACCAAACAATGCACAGTACGACCCGAAAACACATCGGATAACTATTCAGCACAATCATGGTAACCTACACAGCTGTTACTGCGTGATGTGTACTGTGATTTACACATTGATTTTCCAGTAGCATTCTGATTAGAGTTTCTGCCATGACATTATTTTGATGTAAATATTCATATTTGGGATTCCTAATTTGAAAGGCGCTTTATAAAGCTGATTTTATTATTGTGCATTATTTGACAAAATAATTAATAAATGTGTACATTTTATATCCTACTCACAATGTACATTTTATTATTGTTCATTTTCCAAATTTGCATCGAATAAACATCAGTTGTTTGAGTCAACCAGTGCAATGGAAACTCAAGATTTATGAATATAACTTTCCAATGCAAAATATAACAAAAACATACATTTACGAACTAATGCAGCTCCTGAATCCTTTCTGTTGAAGCAAAAGCGCAAGTACCTCTATTTTTGGCCACTTTTGGCATACTCCAGAATAAATTATGGCAACAAAAGCACATTGCAACTTCTACATTTGACCACAAAAATATCTCACATCCTGTCAAACGTAATCTAAAACATCTAACTTGTGCAACTACGTGTGGGTGACTATATTGAGTTTTGAGGCCATTGGCACCAGTGTGCGTGTGTGTATTATCCGTGAATATCCCCAGGCAGTGGAGACAGTGGGGGGTCCACATTCAGTCAGTGGTGATGGCTCATTTGAGTGTTCCAGCGAAGGTGGTGATGCTGCTGGGTGTGAACCGCAGAAAAAACATCCTCTCTTGGCACCAATCTGCCTCAGATACAAGAAGCAGCAGAGTCATGGTGGGCAGGAAGGTTGTGTTTTTGGCATTGTGTTCTTTTCCGCTGGGCCCCGTTTACAACGCGAGAGTTTCTTCGGATGAGAAAAGCTGCCGCACCGCGAGAGGGTGGTGGGCGGTGGTCCTCAGTTTGCCGAGTCAGTTGTCGAGGCTCGGTCAGGGTAGGCTGCTCGGACGGCAGTGACTTTGCGGCAGTGTGAGCGTCTCCGGCGCCGACGTCTTGCGCTGGCGCTCCTTGGGCGGCCCCAGGAAGTCGGGCGGCTCGGAGGTGATGGGCGTAGAGGGGGCGCTAGGTGGCGCGCTGCGTGTGACGGGCTGCACGGCCGGCTCGCAGATGAGAATGACGGGTGGCAGGATGCCCAGCTTCTTGTTGGTCGCCTCCTGCGTGTTGCGCTCATACTCCCGCACCTCCTCCATCGTCATTCCTGCGCAAATGGCGGCATAGCCAGGGCGTAATTTCAGCCAGAGCAATGCAGGACTCCTGGCATACCCCATCAAGTACACCTCTTGCTATGGCAGTGGATAAGAATCACGTGCTACCTTCCAGTCCTCCAGCAACGTGTAAAATATTCAGTGAGATCTTAAGCTCTGGGCATAGCTTTTGAGGAAGCTGGATTGCCTGGAGACGACTCTTTTATATATATATAACAGAACAGTTTAGGGGGGAAATACCCAGTTAATATAGTCAGCAACCTATAACTTAGACCGCTATACACATGCCGAGTAATTGAATAGTCTCAAACATGGTCAATTCTGTGCTATCTAACACACATGTAATGCTAATAATGATTATGATTCAGCATCATCCTATACGCCAAAGCCGTTAGAACCGGTGAGTGCATATTTATTTATTTATTTCCAAAAAGTGTATGCCTCTCGGTATCCCTTACACTTGTTTACCACAGGTCTCCCTTGACAAACAGACTTTCAGTCTCAATCGCCTCTCCCCTGCTTATAAACAATGGGGAATTGTGATAGTGTCCTTACCGTACCACTCGTCCACCCACGCGAAGGCCTGCCTGTGTCCGGTCAGGAGCACATCCCTGATGGCCTGCCAGAGTAAAACCCCAGAAAGGTCAGGCAAGAGAAGACAAATGATACAAGAACAGCTTGTCAATGCAGTGTCATGCCTCGCAGGTGCTTTGTGCAATGACACTGCCAGACAGTGTCAGCAGAGGGTGATATGCTCTTACTCATCACAAAACAGCACTACTCTGCCTCAAGAAGCCAACACTCACACTCTGCAAATCACGATAAACCTATTGGACAAGAGCATGCGTGCGGGCTGGCAAGGAGAGTAACAATGCCACACACGAGGTGATTTCCAGACAACAAAAGCCACGATGGTGACAAAGAGATCGGTCCTTACATCACGTACACTGCTTGCCACTTGACCCCCAACTCCAATTAGTCAAACTTCTGGCCAACGATGGTGATAATGTGCTGATGATTCCTAACAAGGTTGAACCCGGTATACAGTTGTCCAATTTCCCTTCTGCTTTATAAAATAAGATGTTCATGATTGACTAGTTTGAGTTGTAATAATAATTATCTATCCAGGAATGCCTTAATGAGTCCTAAGACACTTTTTTTCATGTAGGCCTTACATTGGGATATTTGGCCATTGCTGTTTTAAATGTGGGAGAAAACTGGAGTACCCAGGCAAAACTCATGTATATGAGGAAGTAACATCATCATCACGGTGATATCTGACGTGTAACAAATATGTTCCGTTGGTAAAAAAATAAAAAAAAATCTATTCGTATCGCCTGTGTAATGTGTCGATAAAATCAGGAAGTTGGTGACCCTGTGGCTCACCTTGTGAACAAACTGTTCGACTCGAGTCTGGAGCCCCCACACTTCGAACTTGACGGTGACCAGCTTGTAGGAGCACATGACAGGCGTCGTGTCATTCCGCCAGCCCTCCAGCAGCGGCCCGCGGGCCGTACGCGTCGACATGAACCCCCGTAGGTCCTGGCTCGTGTTATGCACAGACAGAGGAGCCCCATAAAAACAATATGAAGTACAATTGGACTACAAAAAAGGTGCTTTATTTATGATTCATAAGATTTACAGATCTTTTCCGACACGAGTAGATTGCAGAACCGGCTGGCAGCAACTAACCCTGGACAGTAACGGCACTGATTTACATGTAGCTGGGGAGAACACCACGTGGGTGGGTGAATAGATAGGCTGAACAATGAAAGTCCCCAATTGTATCCCGATTATGCTGTAAGCATTATGAATTGAGAATAAGAATCCATTCAAATCACTGGTACAGCAGTGCAATCGTTTGTGTTAGAGGCCAGCCCATGGAAGCGGCAATCACAGAACTACTTCTGAAAACACTTTAAGTAATCTCACATCTGCACATTATTGGGCAGCACTTTTCCAACTGCCCTGGTAGAGAGAGTAACATTTGTCACATGACAGTAAATCGTATTTTAATACTCAGATTTGGATTCCAGCTAATTTAAGTTCAGAACCAAATGCACAGTGGTGTTATTGTAGTGCATTCATTGGTGACAAGGGCTCAGACCATCAACTAACTACACTTGAGAACCCAGTTTAATCAGGGGAAGCTGCCTGGATTTGAACCCAGGTTCTCAGTGGTACCCACTCACCACTTGGATAAGCCACCGACTTTTTGCTCTTATATTTTGTACTAGCAGAAGTACCCGGCGTTGCCCGGATGAAAAATATATTTCTTAATAACCTTACATATATACACAGATACTAAGGTATTGTCAAAGCCCGGTGGGCTTTGACAATACCTTTCACCACTCACAACTCACCCTCACCACTCATCCTCACCACTCACCACTCCCACTCACTACTCACCATTCACCCTCACAACTCACCAATCTCCCTCACCAATCTCCCTCACCACTCACCCTCACCACTCACCGTCACCACTCACCAATCACCAAACACCCTCACCACTAACCCTCACCACTCACTCTCACCATTGACCCTGACCATTCAGCCTCACCACTCACCACTCACTTCTCACCATTCACCCTGACCATTCAGCCTCACCACTCACCCTCACCACTCACCCTCTGCCTCACCACTCACGCTTACCACTCACCCTCACCACCACCACTCACCCTCACCACTCACGCTCACCACTCACTCTCTCCCTCTCCACTCACCCTCACTACACACTAATCACCCTCACCACTCACCCTCACTACTCACTAATCACCCTCACCACTCACCATTCATCCTCACTACTTACTACTCACCTTCACCACTGCCCCCACCACTCACCCCTAACCACTCACCCTCACTACTCACCATCACCACTTACCCTCACCACTCACCACTCACCCTCACCACTCATCCTCACCACTCACCATAAACCCTAACCAATCACCCTCACCCTCACCACTCACCCTTACTACTCACCACTCAACGTCACCACTCTTCGTCACCACTCACCCATCACCATCACCACTCACCATCACCACTCACCCTCACCACTCACCCTCACTACTCACCATCACCACTCACCCTCACCACTCACCCTCACCACCACCAATCACCCCTCACCACTAACCCTCACCACTCACCCTCACCACTCACCTTCACCACTAACCCTGACCCCTCCCTCACCACTGACCACTCACCCTCCCCACTCACCCTTCCTACTCACTACTCAACCTCACCACTAACCCTCACCCCTGACCACTCACCCTCCCCACTCACCACTCACCCTTCCTACTCACCACTCAACCTCACCACTGACCACTCACCACTCACCCTTACCCTCACCACTCACTCTCACCACTCACCCTTACTATTCACCACACACCCTCACCACTCACCCTCAACATCAACACTTGCCCTCACCACTCACCATCATCACAAATCCTAACCACTCACCCTCACCACTCACCCTCACCACTCACTCTCACCACACCCTCAGCACTCACCCTCCCTACTCACCCTCACCACTTAACCTCACCACTCAACCTCACCCCTCTCCCTCGCCACTCTCCCTCACCACTCACCGTCACCACTCACCCTCACCACTCACCACTCACCCCTCACCATCACCACTCACCCTCACCACTAACCCTGATCCCTCACCACTGACCACTCACCACTCACCCTCACCACTAACCCTCACCATCACCACTCACCCTTACTACTCACCACTCAACCTCACCACTAATCCTCACCACTCACCCCTCACCCTCACCACTCACCCTCACCACTCACCCTCACCACTCACCCTCACCCCTCACCATCACCACTCACCCTCACCACTCACCACTCACTCTCACCATTCACCCTCAGCATTCTGCCTCACCACTCACCACTCACCCTCACCACTCACCGTCATAACCACCACTCACCCTCACCACTCAACCTCACCCTCACTACTCACCATTCATCCTGACCAATCACCACTGACCAATCACCACTCACCACTCTCCACTAACCCTCACCACTCAACCTCACCACTCACCCTCACCACCCACCCTCACCACTAACCCTGACCCCTCCCTCACCACTGACCAGTCACCCTCCCCACTCACCCTTCCTACTCACCACTCAACCTCACCACTCACCCTCACCACCCACCACTCACCCTTCCTACTCACCACTCAACCTCACCACTGACCACTCAGCACTCACCCTTACCCTCACCACTCACTCTCACCACTCACCCTTACTATTCACCACATACCCTCACCACTCACCCTCAACATCAACACTTGCCCTCACCACTCACCATCATCACAAATCCTAACCACTCACCCTCACCACTCACTCTCACCACACCCTCAGCACTCACCCTCCCCACTCACCCTCACCACTTAACCTCACCACTCAACCTCACCCCTCTCGATCACCACTCTCCCTCACCACTCACCGTCACCACTCACCATCACCACTCACCCTCACCCCTAACCCTGATCCCTCACCACTGACCACTCACCACTCACCCTCACCACTAACCCTCACCATCACCACTCACCTTACTACTCACCACTAACCTCACCATCATCCTCACCACTCACCCCTCACCCTCACTACTCACCCTCACCCCTCACCATCACCATTCACCCTCACCCCTCACCACTAACCCTGATCCCTCACCACTGACCACTCACCTTCACCACTAACCCTCACCATCACCACTCACCCTTACTACTCACCACTCAACCTCACCACTCCTTCATCACTCACCCTCACCACTCACCCCTCCATGACCACTCACCCTCACCACTCACCCATCACCATCACCACTCAACCCTCACCACTCTCCCTCACCACTCACCACTCACTCTCACCATTCACCCTCACCTCTGCCTCACCACTCACCCTCACCACTCACCCTCACCACTCACCACTCAC
>NC_083822.1:13974357-14059923 GCF_015708825.2 Lethenteron reissneri
CAGTCTAGTAAAGCTACATGGGGGTGTAATAGTTGTGGTTTGTGTCTAGTTTGCTGTCCTTCCCCCGCACCTCCGATTAGCACGGTTGTCAACGTACGGTGCGAAATAGATTCAACTTACACACACGTACACACACTTACACACACACGACAACAACAACAATCGCCATTCGCCACTAAGTGGCGGTGACGTCACCACGACGCTTGTGCCAGGCCATGTGCACCTTGAGGCCACGTGAAGTGTCGAGCGCCCGCTGGCAGGAGGTCACGGGGCAGACCCAGCAGGTGCCACGGGTCGACTTACTCAGATGACCGAGATGAGTGGCTGATGCACCACCTGTGCCCCCTACTGTGCCCCCTGCTGTGCTTTAGCCAGCGGCAAAAACAACCCCCTACCTCCTCGCGGTGCCGGACCGGCAACGCTGTCGTGGACAGCGTCTGTGACCACCACAGTGGCTAAACGGGGGCTCTGGACGGGTGCGAGGGGCTGGTAACCCCTCCACCTTCAATACATTAGCGTGGGTGACTACGGTGGCAGGGACCACCTCAGTCACCCACCCCGACCTACGACGTTTCGGCTCTGGCCCTAGCGCCGCGTGGTGTACACCGCTACCAACTGGGATGAACTCACCCAACGGGTGCAAGCGCCGATATCGGCTCCTCTCGCGTGTGAGCAGCAGGAGGAGCAGGAGACCTGGGGGCAGAGGGGGGGTCACATGAGGTCATCGTGGGGAACGCCAGAGGGCCTCTGCGTGGAGGCGGCGAGGTGTTATCGCCCTCGCCGGGTCCGCAGGAGGTCGTGGGGGTTCCGTCCGCCGCGGTCGCGTCGAATGATCCCCGGGGTTTCCCCCTCCACGTGTCGGGCCGACACAATGAGCCGCTTCGCTCGGCTGCTTATTCTCATCTGTGAGCGCCGTCTGGCAAGCAGAGCCACACATCTCAGTGGGCCTGGCCTGCTCAAATAGAACACTGTCGGTGCAGAGAGCAGCAGTCTGTTGGAACGGGTGCTATTAGCGCGCACCACCACCACCACCACGCCCGGCCGCCTTTGTCACTCCAACGCTGATGTTTACAAAGCGCATCGGGCATTCGTTGAAGACCGAATCGTCGCTGGCCCTGAGCTGAATTTGGGTTTCTGGGCCCGGAGTGCAGCGTGCCAATCGCAGCGCCACCAATCATCGCTCCCCATCAAAAGACAAACATCCCCCATGTGGCCTTAACAGGCTGTTGGGGCAAGTGCTGTTAGCGAGCAGCACTATTGATGCCCCGCACGGCACACGAGGGGGTTGGTGGCCAGCACCACGCCCGGCCGCCTTTGTCTCACCAGAGGTGATGTTTTTAATGCACATCACCAGGTACTCATTTGAGGCTGAGTTGACCTAGGGGAGGCCCAGGAACCGGTTCAGATAATCGTTCGGTTCAGATAATCGTCACCGTTGTTGATGGCCGTGAGCGGGAATCTAACTCGGGTGGGCAGGGTTCGAAGCACAGCGCGCTAACCACTGCGCCACTGCTCCCCACCCACCAGCACCCCAACAAACACCACCACCAGCACCACCACAACCACCACCACAACCACCAGCACTACCACTACCACCACTACCACAACCACCATCACCACTACCAACCACCAGCACCACAAAAAACACCACCACTACAACCACCAGCACCAACAAACACCACCACCACAACTACCAGCACCACCACAACCACCAGCACTACCACAACCACCAGCACTACCACAACGACCAGCACCACCACAACCACAACGACCAGCACCACCACAACCACCAGCACTACCACAACGACCAGCACTACCACAACGACCAGCACCACAACCACCAGCACTACCACAACGACCAGCACCACCACAACCACCAAGCACCGGTGCCACAGAGGCAGCTCTCTCTGTCCCTCTTTGTATCTCTTTCTGTCTGTCTCCATCTATGTATGTCTCTCTCTGTCTCTGTGTCCCTCTGTCTCTGTTTGTCTGTATGTCTCTCTGTCTCCCTCTCTGTCTGTCCCTCTTTGTATCTCTTTCTGTCTCTTACCCAGCGGCGGGGAGAGCGCAAGGGAGGATCCAGGTGGAGACGCCGAACGCAAGCAACGACACAAGGTGGTGGTGGTGGGGGTCGCGCCTTGTCCCCCCCTGGGCCCCCCCCCCCCGCGTCACCCCCCCATCACCCCCCGCGTCACGCCCTCACCCCCCCTCACCCCCCCTCACCCACGATTCCGAGCAGTGACGCTGCTGCGTTGCTCAGCAGTGACGCGTCACTGCTGAGGGGGGTGGGGCACGGCCCAGGCCCGTGCAGGTGGAGGCGGTGGGGAGTTGGCGCAGTGGGGGGCCACACCTGGTGGTGATGCATGGGCCACTCGTCTCAGTTGGCGCAGTGGGGGGCACACGTGGTGGTGGTGCATGGGCCACTCGTCTCAGGTGGCGCAGTGGGGGGCACAGGTGGTGGTGGTGCATGGGCCACTCGTCTCAGGTGGCGCAGTGGGGGTCACACGTGGTGGTGGTGCATGGGCCACTCGTCTCAGGTGGCGCAGTGGGGGTCACACGTGGTGGTGGTGCATGGGCCACTCGTCTCAGGTGGCGCAGTGGGGGTCACACGTGGTGGTGGTGCATGGGCCACTCGTCTCAGGTGGCGCAGTGGGGGGCACTCGTGGTGGTGGTGCATGGGCCACTCGTCTCAGGTGGCGCAGTGGGGGGCACAGGTGGTGGTGGTGCATGGGCCACTCATCTCAGTTGGCGCAGTGGGGGTCACACGTGATGGTGGTGCATGGGCCACTCGTCTCAGGTGGCGCAGTGGGGGGCACAGGTGGTGGTGGTGCATGGGCCACTCGTCTCAGGTGGCGCAGTGGGGGGCACAGGTGGTGGTGGTGCATGGGCCACTCGTCTCAGTTGGCGCAGTGGGGGGCACAGGTGGTGGTGGTGCATGGCCACTCGTCTCAGTTGGCACAGTGGGGGGCACAGGTGGTGGTGGTGCATGGGCCACTCGTCTCAGTTGGCGCAGTGGGGTCACACGTGGTGGTGGTGCATGGGCCACTCGTCTCAGGTGGCGCAGTGGGGGGCACAGGTGGTGGTGGTGCATGGGCACTCGTCTCAGTTGGCGCAGTGGGGGGCACAGGTGGTGGTGGTGCATGGGCCACTCGTCTCAGTTGGCGCAGTGGGGGTCACACGTGGTGGTGGTGCATGGGCCACTCGTCTCAGTGGCGCAGTGGGGGGCACAGGTGGTGGTGGTGCATGGGCCACTCGTCTCAGGTGGCGCAGTGGGGGGCACAGGTGGTGGTGGTGCATGGGCCACTCGTCTCAGTTGGCGCAGTGGGGGTCACACGTGGTGGTGGTGCATGGGCCACTCGTCTCAGTTGGCGCAGTGGGGGGCACAGGTGGTGGTGGTGCATGGGCCACTCGTCTCAGGTGGCGCAGTGGGGGGCACAGGTGGTGGTGGTGCATGGGCCACTCGTCTCAGTTGGCGCAGTGGGGGTCACACGTGGTGGTGGTGCATGGGCCACTCGTCTCAGTTGGCGCAGTGGGGGGCACAGGTGGTGGTGGTGCATGGGCCACTCGTCTCAGGTGGCGCAGTGGGGGGCACAGGTGGTGGTGGTGCATGGGCCACTCGTCTCAGGTGGCGCAGTGGGGGGCACAGGTGGTGGTGGTGGTGCATGGGCCACTCGTCTCAGTCAGTGGCACCTGCTGGGTCTGCCACGTTGACCTCCTGCCAGCGGGCGTTCGACACTTCACGTGGCCTCAACGTGCACCTAGCCTGGCACAAGCGCCGTGGTGACGTCACCACCACTTAGTGGCGAATGGCGTTTGTTGTAATCCCAATTGAGTAATTTTTAGGCACTTTTTGCAAAAGATTGTTTTATCCAATACCAAATGACACGGGCTTGCTTAATAGTTTAGCTCTGGGAAGAAATCTGAACGCAGCCAGGCAGAGCACGAGGGGAAGAGGGAGAGAGGGCCAATCTCCACACCGCACAGCGTCCAGGTCGCGAGTCGAACCCAGGGAATGTTGCTTGCCGTGACGCTCCAGTGTGTCCGCTGTGCCACCCTTACCACGACTCCTCGACGTCAGCAGCGTTTGCAACAACAACGACGACAACAACACACATGGCGACGAAAGAAACAGGAATTTGGTCAGATGGAATTTATTTAGTTCCGTGTATTTGTTGTTGTTTAGATTACAGACTGTTGGATGGGCACAGCCCAAGCAGCTGCGCGCAGTCCTCAGTGCAAGATGGACCTTGACACGACCAGTGACACGGCCAGTGGACACACCCAGTGACACACTCAGTGACACGGCCAGTGACACGGGCAGTGGACACGGCCAGTGACACGGGCAGTGACACGACCAGTGGACACACCCAGTGACACGACCAGTGACACGGCCAGTGACACACCCAGTGACACAGCCAGTGTTCCTGACATGGCCAGTGACACAGCCAGTGTTCCTGACATGGTCAGTGACACAGCCAGTGTTCCTGACATGGCCAGTGACACAGCCAGTGTTCCTGACATGGCCAGTGACACAGCCAGTGTTCCTGACATGGCCAGTGACACAGCCAGTGTTCCTGACATGGCCAGTGACACAGCCAGTGTTCCTGACATGGCCAGTGACACAGCCAGTGTTCCTGACACGGCCAGTGACATGGCCAGTGACACAGCCAGTGTTCCTGACATGGCCAGTGACACAGCCAGTGTTCCTGACATGGCCAGTGACACAGCCAGTGTTCCTGACATGGCCAGTGACACAGCCAGTGTTCCTGACACGGCCAGTGACATGGCCAGTGACACAGCCAGTGTTCCTGACATGGCCAGTGACACAGCCAGTGTTCCTGACATGGCCAGTGACACAGCCAGTGTTCCTGACATGGCCAGTGACACAGCCAGTGTTCCTGACACGGCCAGTGACATGGCCAGTGACACAGCCAGTGTTCCTGACATGGCCAGTGACACAGCCAGTGTTCCTGACATGGCCAGTGACACAGCCAGTGTTCCTGACATGGCCAGTGACACAGCCAGTGTTCCTGACACGGCCAGTGACATGGCCAGTGACACAGCCAGTGTGCCTGACATGCAACGCAATTACCGCAAAACGCAGCCCCGACGGAGCGGGGAGAGTTTCTCACGGAACACCAAAAACACAACGCACGCCACGTACAACAAACGTAGAGATAAAAAATAACAACCATCAATTAAGAAATGTAACCCATCGAGAGCAGCTGTGCACACGAGATGGTAATACCTTGGCACGTTAGAACAAAAAC
This sequence comes from Lethenteron reissneri, assembly GCF_015708825.2. NCBI lineage: Eukaryota > Metazoa > Chordata > Hyperoartia > Petromyzontiformes > Petromyzontidae > Lethenteron > Lethenteron reissneri. The sequence continues at coordinate 13,979,628 of NC_083822.1, forward strand.
TAAAAAAATAACTAATACAAAAATAACATTTCTTAAAAATACAGCAAAAAAATGTGCAAAGGATATGTTTGTGGCCCATTTCCCTTCCACCGTTGCACAACGTGGTGCCGCTTTGCCGAGTTTTAACGATCAACAGAAGACAGAAAGAAAATCACATTTATGAGGTGACAAAATGTGTCTTTTGGGGGACACGGGGGGCAGAAATCCCCGCGTGGCATCCACCCACAACCGCCACGTGCAGACCGCGCTGCCCCGTACGGCATGGCACTAGAGCCACGCGATCCGCCCCTGCTTACACACTGCACCAACACGGCGTTCCATACAGTGCAATATTGGCAGGTGTCAATCATTGTTTTTGGCCTTTTAAACGTAGAAAAACGACTGCAACGCTACGGTGCAGAGGAGCACAAGAAAGCCAACTTCATCTTGATACCGGCTGAAACAAAATGTGGGAGAGGTCCCAAAAATGGATCGAATGCCACCAACACGAGACGCAGGGTCACAGCCAACCACGGTTTTATTTGCGCGCGACCCCTCTCCACCCCGCCCCCCCCCTAAGTCGAAGGGTTTATCGGCCGTGATCAACTTAGTCGAGAAACTTCTAAGCGTTGTCCTTCACCGTGGTGGAATTCACTGGTGGAGCGATCATTCAGGAGCTGGAGGGATGAGTCACATAAGGAATCTGGGCCCTGCGAGTACGCTGGCTCACACACCCAGCGTCCAGCTCACACACACACCAATCAAACACACACACACACCCAGCGTCCTTTCGTAAGAAGAAAAACCCTACTTGGGTTATTTTTAGTCAATGCGTGATTTTTTTTTTACAGTGATTGTGTTGAACAAAAAAATATTCGGGGGATTGTGGCCGGCGATGATGATTTCATCCAATAGGCAACATTTTGTCAATGACATAATCGGGGATTTTAAATGTGAAAGTACAAGACACGATTACTGTCTGGGTGGGCTTGCGGTGATCGGTGCCAACCTCGTGTAGCCCCCCTGGAGACAACGGTGGATGGGCACCCTCCAGTGCCACCAATTGTCACGAATCCAGACGCGGCCGTCTGGAACGCTCTTCCTTCTGATATTTGAAAGCCACAGGGAGCGAAGTACTTCTAAATCAAAATTTAAAACTAATTTCTTTAGTACTGCCGTCTGTGTTTAGTTTGTTGTCCTTCCCCCGCACCTGATTCGCGTGGTTGGCTACGTGAACACACGAACAGACGTCACGAACTAAAAAACAAATCTCATCCATCTTGCCTTTACCGTCCCACTTGTAGTGTCCGTCTTGTTTATACTGTCTGTCCCCCCCCATCTCGTGTGTCCCGTCTTGTCTGCGCCGTCGTCATTGTCTCATCTGCTTTGTTTGCATCGTCTCAGCCGGAGCAGCTGGCTTGTCCTGCGACCTCGCGAATCGTGATCGCGAATTGATTTCTCTGGACCGGTTTTATCTGAACCGTCTCATCTGTAGTCCAACTCAATTGTACTGTCTCGTTGTAGAAGTAATTTGTACTGCCTCGTGTCTACAGCCTAATCTAATGACCACCATTATCATTTACCATCCCCCATCTCTACGGTGTTACTTTTACCCGTGTTCCGCCACACCGCTTGCATCAATGTAAATAAACAACTTCTACATTTGTACAAATAAACAAAAATAACTTATGCTTACATGCAAGAGTTGATACGTACGTCGTGAGCATAAGGATTTAGTTAAATTGAGGACTCATCACATGCCTGTAACATTCACCTACAGGTTAAAAAAAAAATTGTACATAAAGCGATGCACTGGAGAACCCAATACTGCAAAACGTTGAGTTCAAAGTATGCCTTGCTCAGAGTATGACTGCTACAACGTGACATTATCGTGTTGACCGCGGTGTATTTTAGTCGCTACTTAACACAAAGGTTGCATCACATCACGTTTCATTGCCACTGAGAAGCCGTCTGAACAGTATCACGGCCGTACTTGTAAAACCAGTTGAGGACATGCAACGCAATTTGTCACCTCAAAAATATTTAGTCCACAGAGAAAGAAAAAACCCCCACCACACACATTCACCAGGCAACACCCAAAATCAAGTTTTTTTTGTTAACATCTTTAAAGCTGCCAAATCAGTTATCTTACTCGTCTATGGCAAAATAAAATTGTGCATCGATTTCACAAAACTAAATTTACACGATTGCATTGTTACGAATTAGTGGTAAGACGCGTGCTTTCAGCACCAACAACATGGTTTGTTTTTTTCTAAACTTCTGTCTCGTGATGGACTAGGAACAGAAACAAATCCGTGGGCACGCTCCCGGCGTGGTGGTTGTTGTTAAATCTCTGCCGTGATGGCGATTTAAACGCCGGCCTTGCCACCCGAGGTGGCGCCCGGGCCTAGCAGGACCAAGCAGGGCCATGTAGGGCCTAGTATGGCCTAGCAGGACCAAGCAGGGCCTAGTAGGGCCTAGTAGGGCCTAGTAGGTCCTAGTAGGGCCTAGTAGGGCCTAGTAGGGCCTAGCAGGACCAAGCAGGGCCTAGTAGGGCCTAGTATGGCCTAGCAGGACCAAGCAGGGCCTAGTAGGGCCTAGTAGGGCCTAGTAGGTCCTAGTAGGGCCTAGTAGGGCCTAGTAGGGCTTAGTAGGTCCTAGCAGGGCTTAGTAGGGCCTAACAAGGCCTAGTAGGGCCTAGTAGGTCCTAGCAGGGCTTAGTAGGGCCTAACAAGGCCTAGTAGGACATAGTAGGACCTAGTAGGGCCTTTTAAAACCACCACCACCACCACCACCAGGATCACTTGTGGCGGACAGGGCCGGTGTCTCTCGGCGTCTGGTCGCCAAACACCTTCACTCACAAATGAAACACAGCAAACACCGTCACAAACACCGTCACTTTGTCGGCGCAGCCACTCTCCATGACATAACAAAATAAACCTTTATGCAAATATTTCCAACAACGCAAGGAACCCAAAGAAAACTAGAGCATATCTTTTGCACAAAGGATTCATTTGCACCTCATTTTGGTAGCTTTGTAAACTGGCACAATAATCAATTACTGGATGTGTAGTGAGTCACGAGTTTTTTTTTTTGTATTTTTTAAAGTTTTTCTCTCTCTTTTAATACGGAGGAGCCCAAGCAAAGGTCTGGGTGGCCGCCTAGGGGCAAGCTCTGCTCGCTGGCCTGGAGCCACAGCCGCAGCAGTGGCGGCGGCGGCGGCGGGCGAGAGAGCATCAGTGCATCGCAAACATTCGTTCGTTTGAGGGAATGCAGCCCGACCATTTCAATGTAATACAATGGTAGCAGCCGTCAGCTCCCGTCCCCCCGTCCAGCCGTCCAGGGTCAGGGTTTTTCTCAAGTATCTCCAGTACTCTCTCATAGTTCGCGGTTACTTCAGGTAGATGCAGTTATTAGTTTGTTTTGTTTTTTCCACTCCACTTTGTATTCCGTTTCCTCGTATCACGCAGTCAGGTCGAGCCGCGGATGGGATTTTTTTGTACGTTCCAAGACCATTCACTCGTATTCCAGGAACTGCTTGTGGTAGAACAGCAGATACCTGTGGCACAACGGTGAGGAAAGAGGTGGCAGAAATGGGGTTAGAATCGTCTCAAACCCCAACAGTCTCCTTCACGAGTTACTTTATTGTTGCAGCAAGTTCTCGTTCAAGGGCCCCGTGGTGGCGAAATGTGAATTCCCTCGCCTGGTATGCAGGAGGTCGTGGGTTCAATCCCGACCCTGACAATGTCTGTTGTATATTTGAAGTTTGCATGTTCATTCTCCCCGTGGTTTTTTCTCCGAATCCTCCAGTTTTTCTCTCACATTTAAAATCAACATCATGCATTTAGAGTATTTGGCTGCTATACATTTCCACGTGATAAGCCACTTTGTTGAGCTATCATTTGTGATAGCCAGGTCGCTTCTGATAAAGAACTACAGAGCTCAGTGGGACTTACCTGGTAAAATAAACATAGTTTGAATAGCTTAACGTGAAATATGTGTTACTGAAAAGTGTTGCGTGAAGCGAAAAACACGGCAAGCGAAAACTATTTCCCCATAAATAATGCAACGATAATTTTGGTGAGCTACGATGTACTACTACTACTACTAAGCACACCACACAGATGGCGGGACAAATAACTGAGTGCACGCTGCCACGTTACTGTATCGATCCGCGTTACTGTATCGATCCGCGTATTGTATCACTACCGCTCAGCCGCACAGCTCCAAAAAGTAGTTCAGCGTCTACCGCTCAGAAACAGCAATATAACGGTGCACGTTCCGTGTTATAACGGTGCACGTTCCGTGTTAGGAGGGAGGAGGTAGGTGGAAGGAAGTAGGAGGCAGGAGAGGAGCGTGGTGTCCACGCACCCTTCACTGTCGAGGACGTCCCGCGCGCCGGCGTGCGTGATGATCGCGTCATCGCACTTGAACCACTGGTCTTTGTGCTGCCGGATGAAGCTGGTGTAGTGGCCGCTCTCCAGCGTGCCCTGGTGGTTCACCACTGCAAATAGCGAGTACCTGGGCACGCACGGACACACGCGCACACACACGCGCGCACACACACACACGCAGACACACAGGCGCACGCATGCATACACACGCAGACACACACGCATGCACAGACACACACGCAGGCAGACAACCAAAGATAATTATTCCGTATATAGCCTAAACATACTGTTAGGGCAAGTGCTGTTAGCGAGTAGCACCTATGAAAGCCAGCACGGCACACTAGTTGTGGGTAGACAGCATCATACCCGGCCGCCTCTCTCCCCAGTGGCGATGTTTACACACTGCACCAAGTACTTATTTGAAGCTGAGTCCACCTAGGGGAGGCCCAGGACCGGTTCAGATAATCGTCACTGGTATTGGCTGTAGTAGCGCAACGCGCTAACTGCGACACTACCGTTTCATCAGCAGACACACGCACGCGTGCATTGCATCCAACTTACAGTGGGACACGTTTAAGTTGATAAATGAACAGAACGTAATTGATATACGTTACTCTCAGTTTACAAAAACAGCCGCGGAATGGGTTTGTTCTCTGCATCACTCGGATTGCCACAGTTTTCTTAATTATATTATAATCTAACCAGGAAAGCTTCATTGAGTCTCAAGTTAATACACGAGTAACCACAACCGAGTGACTTGCAGGTACAGGCATAACCCGGTTTACGCCCGGGATGCGTTCTTGAAAATCAGAGCGTAAATCGAAAGTACTTAAATGACCGCAGTGGCTAGGAGATGTTATCTCCCTCGCCTGGTATGCAAGAGGTCATGGGTTCGATCCCGACCCTCACATTACCTGTATAATTGGAGTTGGCGTGCTCTCTCCCCGTGGTCGCGTGGATTTTTCTCCAGGTCCTCCGTGTTTTCCCTCCGCATTTAGAATCAATGTAACGCATTTAGAGTGTTTGGCTGCTATACATTTCCACGTAATGATAAGCCACTTCGTTGACCTATCATTTGTGGCCAGGTTGCTTCTGAAGTAGAGCTACACAGCTCAGTGGTGACTTACCTGGTAACATTAAAAATAGTTTAAGAGTTTAAGTTGGAGCCTTTAAATCATCTGATTATTATGATTCCATTTGTTCAACCTGGACAAGCCTCACCGAGTCTCAAGACTCTCTCAGGAGGGTCCTGCCAAGATTCACAGGGCGGAGGGGAGGCGATGTTGCTGCTGCTGTGTGTCGGATCCCAAACGGGTAATTGTTAATGTTTTGGACCAATCAGAGAGCCCAGGATGAAACTCATGCCGCACACAGGGGGAGAGAGAACCAAGCCATGCACACTCAAAGACAGGCCTCTCCCTCTCGAGTCGGGGAATCGAACCCAGGCCCTTCTCGCTGCGGGGACAACCAGCGTCACACCACCGCGTGCTTAAGTTACGGCCGCGCAGAGCGGAGGTCGTGGCGAGCGCGAGCGGGAGGACGCCGCCACCTACTTGTTCTCGCTGCTCAGGGAGTCTCCTCCCGCTTGGTGCTGCCCGTTCACGCGGCTCTCCTTGCTGTGCCCACGCACGCGCGCACAGGGGGCGAGGTCACAAGGTCACGAGGTCACACGGCACAAAGATCCCCCCCCACCACCACGGTGTGGCCCGCACAGGCACGCTGGGGCAGCCGCGCCCTGCCGCTAGCGAGCGCCGCCCGCGAATGGTGCGGTCGGGCTTATGCCCGGCGGTTCGCGTTTACACACCGAACGGAGAGTTCGAAATGGGAACCTACTCCTTAAAAAAAACTGAAACTAAACAATTTTTTATTTTACCAGGTAAGGCCCACTGAGCAATATATTTAGTTTTCAGAAGCGACCTGGCCACAAATGATAGCTCAACAAAGTGGCTTATCGTGTGGACATTTATTTCAGCAAAATACTCGAAACGCCTGTTGATTCTAAACCCGGAGAAAAATCCACTTGACCATACACAGAGAGACATGCAAACTCCAAATGTACAGCAGGCATCAGGGTCGCGATGAAAGCCATGACCTCCTGCATGCCAGGCGAGGGAGTTAGCAGATATTTGTGACCGATGTCGGCCCTGTGCGGGTATCGGACTCGGGTCGCCAAGTTCGCAGCGCAGTGCGTGAACCACTGTGCCAACGGCTCGCCGCACAAACATCCCCCATGTAGCCTTCAACTGGAGGAGGAGGCAAGTGCTGTGAGCGAGTAGCACCGATGAAGGCCGGTATAGTACATGCGGGGGTGGGTGACCGACACCACGCCCAGCCGTCTTTGTCTCCCCAGTGGCGATGTTTGCACGTGTGCGGTGGGTTTGGGTGTGTGCAACGCAGTTGCGTGCGTGTGCGTGCGTGTAGACACCTTGATGCCATGAACGGCGTCATGTCGAGCTCCAGAGGAAAGGAGACGTAGGTGGTGATTTTTTTGCGCAGCTTTGCCGAGTGCTCAAATCGCTGCAAACCAACACACGGACACACACAGAGTGACTCAGGATCACAGCAGTTTAACACGTCGGTTCAACATCAAGCCAACTCTGGACCAGTTTCAACATTCAGTATCTCATCAGCAGTCAGGCTTGCTTGATTTAAAATGATGCGCTCGCAGAAGGCCGTGTGGCTGACGGGATATACCATTTATCTATTCATTTACGTGCTTGTTTGCTCCGTGGCGGGACAGACACGGCAAGGACACGTGTCTAATGCTTGTGCGTTCTGATGCCAGTGCACGGCGATCGCTTTGAAGCCGCGATCGCTAAACAAGCGCTGCCCAGCGAGTGGGTGCCGTGCTGCTGCTGCCCCTACTGCTGGCGCTGCCCCTACTGCTGCCCCTACTGCTGGCGCTGTCGTGGGTGAGTGGGGTTGCAAGGAGAGCCACGCCGCGGCGGCGGAGGCAGCGGAACCTTGAGGTGGAAGCAGGCCACGATGGGCAGCTTCTTCATCGTCAGCTGCTTGGTCGACTCCTGGTAACTGCGGCAGCCGCTGCACTTGATCTTCGCGCTGCTGCCCAGGTACTCGGGCCGCGTGAACCTGCGCTCTCCGGCCGCGGGAACCCACGAGCCACGGTCAGAACCCACGAGCCACGGTCAGGACCCACGAGCCACGGTCAGGACCCACGAGCCACGGTCAGGACCCACGAGCCACGGTCAGGACCCACGAGCCACGGTCAGGACCCACGAGCCACGGTCAGAACCCACGAGCCACGGTCAGAACCCACGAGCCACGGTCAGAACCCACGAGCCACGGTCAGAACCCACGAGCCACGGTCAGAACCCACGAGCCACGGTCAGAACCCACGAGCCACGGTCAGAACCCACGAGCCACGGTCAGAACCCACGAGCCACGGTCAGAACCCACGAGTCACGGTCAGAACCCACGAGCCACGGTCAGAACCCACGAGCCACGGTCAGAACCCACGAGCGCCAATCAACACCCAGGAGCCGTGGACGGCGCTCGTGAGCCACGCGGTGACGTCATAGTCATAATATTGGTCGCGAAAGCCGACCGCAAGTTAAACTAACAAACAGATCCCCTGACTCCCGGGTGGAGTTTGTACGTCCTCTCTCACTCTCTCTCCCCCGAGTCTCCTCTGGGTTCTCCGGTTTCTACCCATATCTAAGCTCCACTGAGCTATGTAGCTCTTTTGGAGAGCTACGATGTACTATTACTTATCACGTGAAAATGTATAGCAGTAGCCTAAGACTCTAAACGCGTGGTGATGTCGATTCTAAATGTGGAGGGAAAAACCGGAGGACCCCTGAGAAAAATCCACTCGACCACGGGGAGAGAGACGCAGACTCCTAATGTACAGCAGCAGGCGTCAGGGTCGGGATCGAACCCACGACCTCCTGCGTACCGGGCGAGGTAGTTAACATCTCCTAGCCACTGTGGCGCTTCTCACACACACAGGGGCAGCTGCCACTGGGGGGGTGCACCCTTCGAAACGAGAGCGGAGGAGGGCGGCGGCCACCAACGTTGTCGCCGTCGCGATCGGGGGGGGGGGGGGGGCAGCACACCGTGCACCAGCCGGCGGGCCGGTACCTGCGCAGGCAGTCGGTGAGCGAGGTGGGGCCCGCCGCCGCGTGGGCCTCCCCTCCGTTGGCGAGCAGCAGACTGCCCTCCGAGCCGGGGCTGAGCGGCCAGAACGGCGTCGAGGAGCCCGGCAGGTCCAGCGAGATGTCCCAGAAGGGGTCGATGGTGGTGGACACGCCCCTGGGAGACACGCGCACACGTCCCACCGCACCACCTCCGCTCAGCACGGTCGGCCCACGTACGGTGCCAAAGAAGTTCGACGTGCGCGAGTGCGACGTTTGTCGGGGATGGTGGCCGTGAGCGGGAACCCAACTCGGTCCACCGAGTTAATGAACACACACTTTGATTTCCTCATTTCCCCATCTTCTTCCGTCTTTTTGTTCTCAATTCAAACTCCTCCCCCCACATTCTCCTCCGTTCACTGGGATTTTCTTTTCCTCTGTACCCTGTCCCCTTCACACTCTTCCATTCTACCCATGCTGTTCGCTCTTCGTTCTGTTTTCCCATCCGTTGCTATCAGGGTTCCGTTACACTCGCACACACAAGACAAAGATCCCCCCCCGCGTAGCCTCGGTAGGCGTTTGGGGCAAGTACCCTTCGCGAGCAGCACTTATGAAGGCCGACACACGAGGGGGTGGGCGGCCAGCCGCCCGCCCGGCTGCCTTCGTCTCCCCAGTGGTGATGTTTGCGTATGTGCAAAGTGTCAACCACCGCACTACTGCTCCCCACACAAACACGCACAAAGACCCCCCGTGTAGCCTGAACAGACTGTTGGGGCAAGTGCTGTCAGCGAGCACCTCCTACGCACATAGACGTGTGTCCGCGTGTGCACTCACTGGCAGACTTGGCAGGTGACGTCCGACTGCAGGCCGCCCGTGAAGATCTGATCGATGATGCAGTTGCAGTGGTTGGGGTTGTTGGCTTTCTTGCCGTTGTCGTCCCCTGCAGAGAGGTGAGCGCGCCGCACGGTCACGGCACGGTCACGGCACGGTCACGGCACGGTCACGGTATGGCACGGTCACGGCACGGTCACGGCACGGTCATGGCATGGCACGGTCACGGCACGGTCACCGCGACCGATTGGAACGGGAGAGGCTCCACACGTCATCACGCCATCACGTCATCACGTCAACACATCAACACGTCAACGCGTGTGGCCACCTTTGCAGTGTCGGTGCAGCACGTCGAGCGCCGCGATGAGGAACTCGTGGGCGTCCTGCTGCTCGTAGCCGGCCAGGTGGCGAGCGTGCGTCCACACCAGGTGCAGCAGGCGGTAGGGGATGTGCGGCGAGCGGAACCCCGAGTAGAACTGTGGGGGGGGGGGAGACCGCGATATGGATGGAAGGGGCACGCTGGGGGACATGCGGGGAGGGGGCACTTGGGGGGGGGGACACACGTGGGGGGGGCACGTGGGGGGAGGGGGGGGACACGTGGGGGGGGGGGACACACGTGGGGGGGGGGGGACGCTTGGGGGGGAGAGACGTGGGGGGGGACACACGTGGGGGGGGCACGTGGGGGGAGGGGGGGGACACGTGGGGGGGGGGGGGACACACGTGGGGGGGGGGGACGCTTGGGGGGGAGAGACGTGGGGGGGGACACACGTGGGGGGGGGCACGTGGGGGGGGGGGGGGGGGGGAGTCACGTGGGGGGGGGGGACACCGACCTCCTGGAAGAGGCGGCTCATCTCGCACACCAGGCAGGACTCGGGGCTCTCCATCTCACAGCGGTGGCGGTCCGACAAGAAGAAGTCGCGCAGCAGCGGCGTGTGCGTCAGGGCCTGCACGATGCAGTTCATGAAGCACGTGTTGCCCAGGTTCACCAGGCCGCGCAGGCCTGCACACACGGAAACATCCCCCGTGTCGCCTTCAAGGGCTGTTGGGGCCAAGCGCGACCGATACCAACAAACGCCATTTGCCGGTAAGTGACGGTGACGTCATCACGGCGCCCGTGCCGGGCTAGGTGCACGTTGAGGCTATCGCGTGAAGCGTCGAAGACTCTCGCCGCCGACAGGAGGTCACGGGACAGACGCAGCAGGTGCCATGGATTGGCTGACTGAGATGACCGTTCGATGCACCAGCTGTACCCCTTACTGTGCCAGGCTAGGTGCAGGAGGTCACGGGACAGGCCCGGCGGGTGCCATGGGTTGGCTGACTGAGATGACCGTTCAATGCACCAGCTGTACCCCTTACTGTGCCAGGCTAGGTGCAGGAGGTCATGGGACAGGCCCGGCGGGTGCCATGGGTTGGCTGACTGAGATGACCGTTCAATGCACCAGCTGTATCCCTTACTGTGCCAGGCTAGGTGCAGGAGGAGGTCACGGGACAGGCCCGGCGGGTGCCATGGATTGGCTGACTGAGATGAGCGGTCGATGCATCAGCTGTACCCTCTACTGTGCCAGGCTAGGTGCAGGAGGAGGTCACGGGACAGGCCCGGCGGGTGCCATGGGTTGGCTGACTGAGATGACCGTACGATGCACCAGCTGTACCCTCTACTGTGCCAGGTAGGCATCGACCGCTCATCTCAGTCAGCCAACCCAATGGCGCCTGCTGCGTCTGTTCTGTGAGCGGGTGGATTTTTACACTCGCGCAGGAGAAGGGCGCTTTCAGTTTGACGTTTCTTTATTGAAAGTGAATCTAATAAATAAATCTATGCAGCAACAAAATTGATTTGCTTCTTTATTTATTTCTTCAGCTCTTGAGACAAAAGGTAAGCCTAATTTATGCTTCTACATGATGGTAAAATAGACATTTCTCGGTGATTTTCCAGATATTGTATCGAATTCCGATTTATTTCAACCCCAGTGACCGAAAGCAGAAGAGAATAAAGTATCAGAGCAGTGAATTTGAACAAATTGAAGGTCAGTTATATACAGTGCTACAGTGAACTGCAGTGAGGTGTTTTATGACTTCGTTTTGTGCAAGATTCACTGCCATTAAATTTACACAAGATACAATTTTTTTCGTAAATATTACAGCTTCCATCCTAGGACGGGCAAAGAAGCTAGCTGGCATGAATGACTCTGAATAAAACTAAATTATTACTATTATTATTAGCGAGTAGCACCTGTGAAGGCCGGCACGTCACACGAGGGGGTGGGTGGCCAGCATCATGCCCGGCCGCCTTTGTCTCCCCAGTGCCGATATTTTACACATCGCACCGGGTACTCATTTGAGGCCGAGTCGATCTAGCAGAGGGCCAGGACCGGTTGACAAGATATTTGTCACGGTTGTTGTTTGCCGTGAGCGGGATTTGAACTTGGGCCACCGGGTAACAAGTCCACTGGACATCGGTGAAAAAGAGCTTCATAGCTCATCAGATTCCTCCTGCTGCTGCTGCAGTCGACACAAAGATTGTGAATCAGTCCCAACCCCCACTTTCAACTAGAATTCTCCCGAGCACGGCACGGAACGGACTTGCTGCTCCACCTCCCCAACACGACGGCGGCAGGACTGCCACCAGGGCTGAATTCGCCGCCCTTACACCGGGAGGGATCGTGGTCGTTGTTGGGCGTCAAAGAGGCTTTGTTAAGGGAAAGAAACATGAGGCTTCCCCGATGGCCTCCTTCTCCTCCTCCACCCCTCCAAGCCAGATTCAGCGGCTCGGCCCGTCGCAAGACGGCCGGCGCTGTGGCCGTTGGCAGCACCTGCGCCGGAAACGCTCACCGATGGTGCAGTTGGGCGCAATCTTGCGTCGCTTGGGGTTCTGCCGCAGCAGCTCGAGCTCCCGCCGCGTTGGCTCCCAGCTGGTGTAGCGGTCGCCCAGTCCTGACCACGCGGACAACACACAACGAGAAGTGGGGGGGGGGGGGGGGGGGCGAGGGGGGGCGCGGGCGATGTCAGAGCACCGCATTGGCGGAGCGGCGCTCCAAACCGCAACACAAAGGCGGGAGCAGCAGCCGGTGATCTCCGTGCCGGCTGAGGCACTGGTGCTCCCTCTCCTGCTTACCGTCTAGAGTCAGCGGTGGAGATACCACATTGCCATGGCCGAGGGTCAATGCGTATGAGAAGCGCTGTCGAATTCGTCGTGAAGTGCTGCTCATTGTATCGGCCAGCGGAGTCGACTCCGTTGGTCGTGGATTTGAACTCTCGACCTTTCCCGAACGAGAGCCGCTCGCTCTGCCGTCCGAGCCCAAATCTAACAACGAAGCCATTTTTACTTACCAGGTAAGGCTCCACTGAACTCTATTGCTCTTTTTCCTAAGCGACCTGGCTATCACAAGTGAATGCTAAACGAAGTGGCTTATCATCACGTGGAAATTTATAGTAGCAGCCAAATACTATACAGGACATCTTTGTCTTTGTGGAGCGTGTGCGTCGCGTGCACGCACCCTGCAGTTTCCAGGCCTTGCGCTGCTCCTCCCTGGCGATCTGCTCGGCATCGCGATCGTACACGTAGTCTCCGCACTGGAAGCAGTAGATGGTGCCGTGGTACAGGTCGATCGCTGCACAGACATCGGGGGGACACGCCGACCCGCCGGCCGACAATCAGAATCACAATTTGTTTGACATCGAACAATTAGCCGCGACGATTCGCTGGTACAGTAGGTACCTCGATATGCGAATATTCCATAAAGGGAGATTCGTTAAAACGAACTTTGGATTTATACTTTAAAGAAAATATATTTCCATTCCTTTGAGTAATTTACGGTACTATATAAAAATTATAATACGTTATAGATTATTGACGATTGCGCATCGCGATCTTTGTTTCATGTCTGTTTTTTTATTTTGATCAGAATATTTATTTATGCTGGAGGAATCCAATGAGCTATAAACCTCTTATTCACAGGCGTCTAGTCGGGGCGGATCAGAGCGTTAGAACAAAGAATAGCAACACATGACAGGAGTGAACATTAATGCCAAGGTAGACAAATCACTTCAAACCAATATACAAGTTTGGCCCACTGAGCCGTTACCTTCGTTCTCAGAAGTAACCCAGCTATCACAAATTACACCTCAACAAAGTGGCTTATCATGTACAAGATGCATGGTAAGTCATGAAGTGTTTACAGTCCGAGACGGTAAATGACGAAGGCTGGGTACGCATCCCCGTTGTACTCAAGTTATAAGTTGTTCAAGGTACGAAGCTCCAGGAAGGCATCCATCTACTTGGTCTCATCAGGCGATTGACAGAATTGTGAAAATGTCCTGTGATCCTGGGCCTTCCGGTATGCGGTGTGACGTCATCAACCTACGCCTACAGGTGATGCAACAAGTAGCAGCAAGTGCCACCTGCAGGTTAACGTGGTGCCATAAAATATAATAAAGTAAAAACCATAAACTATTTTTATTTTACTGGGTAAGGCCCACCGAGCTGTGTAGCTCTTATTCAGAAGGGGCCTGGCCACAAACTGATAGCTCAACGAAGTGGGGCTCAACCATCATGTGGAAATTTACAGGAGTCAAGTAAACGCATATTTATTCATGTGGAGGGAACAACCGGAGGACACGGAGAAATCTGCACGACCACGGGGAGAGAGAGACACGCAAACTCCAAATATACAGCAGCAGGCATCGGGGTCAGGATCGAACTCACGACCTCCTGTATACCAGGCGAGGTAGTTAACATCTTGTCACCCCAATGTGACAATAATACATTACGCCGCATGCCTTTTGTCACGCGCTATGGACACAGTTGGACGAAAACGCTGTTTGCGAGCGCCCGTTGTGTCTCCGATTACTGATGACGACGAACCAGGGACTGCTGTGATTTGTTTTGCCGAATTATTCTCCGGACGGTTGAGCTTTCGAGGCTCAAACAAAGCGCTGGCTGCATTCATCCCGGTGCACAAACATCAGTTCACCACCCACGTGACGCACCGACCGCCATGGTGCCACTCACAGTGGTATGACCACATCACCATGGCACCCACACCAAATTTGCTGACTGGAGGTCATAGTACAGACCATTGTATTTGTACTGTAGTACTACTCTGCTTGTTAACCCAGGAAAACCTCACCTGTACTGGTTGTACATTGCAAACAATTTCAATGTGGCATTCTATGTAAACCTATTCAACAATGTTTTTGTCTTGACAGGTAAGGCCCACCGAGCCTGACATCATTTTTTTAAGAAGCAACCTGGTCACAAATGATAACCCAATTAAGTGGCTTGTCATGTGGAAATTCACGTGACCACGGGGAGAGAGACACGCAAACTCCAAATATAAAGCAGCAGGCATCAGGGTCGGAATCCAACCCACAACCTCCCGCATACCAGGCAAGCTAGTTAACATCTCGCCGCCGCGGCAAAAGCAGCAGCATCTGGTGCCACGGTGACTAGGAGATGTTAACAACCTCGCCTGGGATGAAGGAGGTCGTGGGTTCAATCCCGACTCTGACGACTCTTGCTGTGTTTGCGTGCCTCTCTCCCCGTGGATTTTCCCGGGTGCTCCGGTTTTTTACTTCCACATTTAGAATCAACATCACGTGTTTAGAGTGTTTGGCTGCTAGAAATTTGCACGTGATAAGCCACTTCGTTGAGCTATAATTTGTGACCAGGTTGCTTCTTTAAAAAATGCTAGGTAGCTCAGTGGGCCTTACCTGGTAGAATAAAAAATAGTTTAAGTTGTAGTTTTAGTTTCACATTTCTCCAACTTAATTGCAACCGCCCTACGACCGGTCTAAAAATAACCTGCCCCAGATGACGTATGCTGCGGGGGAATTTATTATTGGACGCGGATTTATGTTGGTCGCTGCAGCGTTCTAGATTTTTCTCACGTCACAACGCAGTTGTTGTTTCTTCTGCGTCAACTCATCTTCGCTCGATAGCCGCGCTCTACTCTACTTGCTTTGCTCTCGTCGTTTTTGGTCATCCTGGTCACTCGTGCAAATGAGACTTATCCCGGTCTCTCTTGAGTTCTATAACCTGGCCGCACAGAATCAACTTCACTCAACTTCACTCAAGAGACTTTGTGGATTGAACCCCCCACCCATCCCCCCCACCACTCCTCGCCCTCTTTCCTCCACCAAAGACAAAGATCCCCCATATAGCCTCAACAGATTATTTTGGGGGGGCAAGTGCTGTTAGAGAATGTCTGGCACCAACAGCCATTCTCGTATCCAATCCTGCCAACCAACATCACCCTCAGTTGAACAACATCCCCCTTGTGGCCAAAGTGGCATTCGCCGATATCCAAAATGAATGAATGAAAAGTAAATGAATGTGGGCGGGCGGCCAGCCCCCCCTCCTCCTCCCCCCCGCTTTTTGACGACGTCACGACGCGTTGCTGGAAACGTCGTCGTCGTAAAACCGGAACCCCGTTTCCCCATGGACGGCAGAAACGGCAGAAAGATCAGGGTTTCACAATGATCATTTACATTTGTAAAGCGCCTTCTCATCCAAGGATCCCAATGCGCCAACCGTGTATGGAAAGCGGGGAAATAAGACGGAACCAGCGGCGTAAACGATCAAAACTATGGAGGAAAGGGCGATTCTAAAGACGTGAGTTTGCAGGGCGAGATTTAAATAGAACCCAGACTAGAACCCAGACTAGGACCCAGACTAGGACCCAGTAAGGTGTTGATAGTACCGTGTTGATAGTACCGTGTTGATAGTAACGTGTTGATAGTAACGTGTTGCTAGTACCGTGTTGATAGTAACGTGTTGCTAGTTACGTGTTGATAGAGTACCGTGTTGCTAATAAGGTGTTGCGAGCCATGTGGTTACGTTGTGCAGCACGGTCTGTCTCTGTCATGCCCTGCACTGCGTGTTCTGTTAATATTTATGCACGACAGTGGAGTGTGGGCTCCGCATGCTAAACAGCGCATCCACATTTAGACTCGAGCTAGGCGAGATATTATCTCCCTCGCCTGGTATGCGGGAGGTCGTGGGTTCGACCCCGATGCCTGCGTCTCTCTCCCCGTGGTCGCGTGGATTTTTCTCTCCGGCTCCCCGGGTTTTTCCCTCCACATTTATAAAACACATCACACGTTTAGAGTATGTAGCTGGCGCTATAAATGTCCACGTGATAACAAGAAGTCACTTCGTTGAGCTATCATTTGTGATAGCCAGGTCGTTCATTGCTCATTGGGCCTTACCTGGTAAGACAAGAAACAGTTCAGTTCATAGTGTATAGAGTGCAGTGCCCGCACTGCACCTGCCCTGGGAAGCCACTCCTCCCTGCCCCCGTGCGTGTGTGCCCCGCGGACACCCACAGAGCGGGTGGTGGTGGAGCGTAGTGGTGGAAGAGCGTGGTGGTGGAGCGTAGTGGTGGAAGAGCGTGGTGGTGGAGCGTAGTGGTGGAAGAGCGTGGTGGCATCTAGGGCCTTCCGGTGTTGAGTGAGGTGAGTGGGTGAGCGCGGTGAGCGGGGTTGGAGCGGGGTGAGCGGGGTTTCGAGCGAGCGTACCGAGCGGGTGGCGCTTGGCCTTGGCGTGCTCGTGGATGTGGCGCCGAGCGAAGCAGCCGAAGAAGACGCAGTAGAGGCACGAGTGCAGGCGGCTGAAGTGGGCACCGCACAGCTGGCACACGCACGACAGGGCCTGGCCACGCACACCACACGCACACACCACACACACCACACACACCACACACACCACACACACCACACCACACACACCACACACACCACACGCACACACCACACACACCAAACACACACCACACACCACACGCACACACCACACCACACACACCACACACACCACACACACACCACACACCACACGCACACACCACACCACACACACACCACACACCACACGCACACACCACACCACACACACCACACACACACCACACACCACACGCACACACCACACCACACACACACCACACGCACCACACGCACCACACACGCACCACACACGCACCACACGCACCACACGCACCACACACACACCACACACACCACACACACCACACACACCACACACACACCACACACACACCACACACACCACACACACACCACACACCACACACACACACACACACACACACCACACACACACCACACACACACCACACACACCACACACACCACACACACACCACACACACACCACACACCACACACACACCACACACACACCACACACCACACACACACCACCACACACACACCACACACGCACCACACACACACCACACACACCACACACACACCACACACACACCACACACACACACACACACCACACACACCACACACACACCACACACACACCACACACACACCACACACACACCACACACCACACACACACCACACACCACACACACACCACACACACACCACACACACCACACACCACACACACACCACACACACACCACACACACACCACACACACACCACACACACCACACACACACCACACACACCACACACACACCACACACACCACACACACACCACACACACCACACACACACCACACACACCACACACACCACACCACACACACCACACACACACACACCACACACACACCACACACACCACACACACACCACACACACAACCACACACACCACACACACCCACCACACACACCACACACACACCACACACACACCACACACACACCACACACACACCACACACACCACCACACACACCACACACACACCACACGCACCACACGCACACACACCACACGCACACACACACACACCCACACACACCACACACACCACACACGCACACACCACACCACACACACCACACACACCACACACACACCACACGCACCACACACACCACACACACCACACACACCACACACACACCACACGACACCACACACACCACACACACACACCACACACCACACCACACCACACACACACCACACACACCACACCACACACACCACACACACACACACACCACACACCACACACACACCACGCACACACCACACCACACACACCACACACACACCACACACACACACACCACACACACACCACACACACCACACACACCACGCACACCACCACACACACCACACGCACACACACACACCACACACACCACACGCACACACCACCACACACCACCACACACCACACACACCACACGCACACCACACGCGCACCACACACACACCACACGCACACACCACACACACACACCACACACACACACCACACACACCACCACACACCACCACACACATCACACACACACCACACAGCAACATACAGATCGTCAACTCGTATATAACAGGCTGGTAGCTCGCACAACAACAACAGCACAACAACAACGGCACAACAACAACAGCATGTACTATACGAGTTTATCCAGGAATGCCTCAATGAGTCCCAGTGTTTATCTCAGGAGGCTCCTGCCCGGCTGAGTGCGGCAGGGGGTGATGCTGCTGCTGCTGTAGCTGCTGCTGCAGCTGCTGCTGCTGCTGTTTACGTGATCCCAGCTGAAAGCGGCTACACGTTGTAGGCGACTTCTAGAGCGCATGGAGGAACCCGGAGAAGCCAACGGAGCACAGCGGGAGAGAGCGACAGGGAGAGAGAGAAGTACAAACTCCACACAGACACGCACCCGAGTCGGGACTCGAACCTAGGGGCTCTTTGCTGTGAGGTGCAAGCGTCAGTAACCGCTGAGCTGGCACCCTGAGTAGGGGAGGACTGACGCGGGGCGACGCCACGCAACAACAATCAGTTTAAAGTGTAATTATCATGACCTGTGGTTCATCTTTACGTTACTATGTACCTTGCTCCAAAGAGTATCCATTCACCGTTATTTGTACGATTTCCCGCACCTCCGATTAGCACGGTTAGCCACGTGCGGTGCGAAAGAAGTTCAAACGAACGAACGCGCACACGCTAAGCGAGCGAGGAGATTTGCCAGTGCGACGTTAAAGTGCAACGATTCAAAACATCAGCAAAACAAGTGAATTATAGAGCCCCAATTAAACTAAAGGGAAATTAACATTCTCATTGAGCCAAACAGCCTCGACAGACACCGTGATTGAGTGACTACGGAAATCCGTGGGGCACCGACTTGGACGTGCACCCTGGACTGCATCATGAGCCTCATTCGGAACAGAATCAACCCGGGGGGGGGGGGGGCGCCCTCAGGGCCCCCCTCCCTGCGATAGAAAATCAGCCACGTGACATGCGACCTTTGAAGAAATCAAGCAAATCTAAAAAGGTGACCACGTGGTGGATGGTGCTGGGGGTGGGGGAGATGGGGGGGTGGGGGAGATGGGGGGGGTGGGGGAGATGTGGGGGGGTGGGGGAGATGGGGGGGTGTGGGGGAGAAGGGGGAGATGGGGGGGGTGGGGGAGATGGGGGGGTGGGGGAGATGGGGGGTGGGGGAGATGGGGGGGGGGTGGGCGAGATGTGGGGGGGTGGGGGAGATGGGGGGGGTGTGGGGGAGAAGGGGGGGATGGGGGAGATGGGGGGGTGGGGGAGATGGGGGGGGGGCGAGATGTGGGGGGGTGGGGGAGATGGGGGGGTGTGGGGGAGAAGGGGGAGATGGGGGGGGGTGGGGGAGATGGGGGGGTGGGAGAGATGGGGGGGTGGGGGAGATGGGGGGGTGGGAGAGATGGGGGGGTGGGGGAGATGGGGGGGTGGGAGAGATGGGGGGTGGGGGAGATGGGGGGGTGGGAGAGATGGGGGGGTGGGGGAGATGGGGGGGTGGGGGAGATGGGGGGGGTGGGGGAGATGGAGGGGGTGGGGGAGATGGGGGGGGAGATGGGGGGTGGGGGAGATGGGTGAATGGGGCAACACTGGAGGCAGCAGATGGCGGCCCATGTTATGGCCGATTAATGATCTATGACCGAGATGTTGACTACATCGCCTGTAATACAGGAGGTCGACCGTGGGTCAGACCCCGACGCCTGTAGAATTGGAGTTTGCTTCTCTCTCTCTCTCTGGTCGCGTGGATTTTGTCTCCGGGTCCTCCGGCTTCTCCCTCCACATTTACAATCAACGTGCTTTTAGAGTTGTGGCTGCTATACATGTCCACGTGATGATGATGATGAGCCACTTCTTCATTGGGCTATCATTTGTGACCAGTGAGGACTTCCGTGGTAAAATAAAGATAAAATAGTTTAGTTTATAGGCAAAATGGAAGATCCGTGATCTGTGACCGAGGTCAAAACCTGTGATTTGCCCGCTCAATGCAATGAGTTGTGGGCCCCGCATGGCGGATTGACAGCGAGAAGACGAGCTGTACAGCACAAATCGCAGCCGAGCACACAGCTCGCCAAACACAGCGACAACAGACACCGCTAGGCACACACAGAGCCAGAGCCATAGGCATATCCATAGCAACAACTACAGCCCCACACAGCCACAGCCACTACACCCAGTCAGCTACAGCCTCACACAGCCACAATGACGTAGAACACAACTACAGTCAAGGGACACATCTCATGCTATAGTCACAGACCGAGCTGGAGTTACTGACACTCACACAGCTCGTTACATCTACAGCCAGCTAGTCAGACGTGTCTAGTCAGATACAAGCAGGCAAACACATCTAGTCAACAGGCAGACACAGCTACAGTCACAGCTACAGTCAGATCAACATTCAGACACAGCTGGGGAGACATCTACTGGCAGCTACACCGAATGATCAAACAGCGACAGGCAGACCCACCTGCAGCTACAAGCAGACGCATCTACAGAGAGCTTCAGGCAGACGAATCTCCAGATATAATTACAGGCGGACACGTTGATCCAGCTACAGGAAGACAAAACGCACGTACACTACAGGCTGACACAACTACATTCAGACACTCAGACAAACACACCTACATTCAGACACCCACAGACAGACAAACACACCTACATTCAGACACTCACAGACAGACAAACACACCTACATTCAGACACTCACAGACAAATACACCTACATACAGACACCCACAGACAGACAAACACACCTACATTCAGACACTCACAGACAGACAAACACATCTACATTCAGACACTCACAGACAGACAAACACACCTACATTCAGACACTCACAGAGAGACAAACACACCTACATTCAGACACTCACAGACAGACAAACACATCTACATTCAGACACTCACAGACAGACAAACACACCTACATTCAGACACTCACAGAGAGACAAACACACCTACATTCAGACACACACAGACAGACAAACACACCTACATTCAGACACTCACAGACAGACAAACACACCTACATTCAGACATTCACAGACAGACAAACACATCTACATTCAGACACCCACAGACAGACAACCACACCTACATTCAGACACTTACAGACAGACAAACACACCTACATTCAGACACCCACAGACAGACAAACACACCTACATTCAGACACAGACAAACACACCTACATTCAGACACTCACAGACAGACAAACACACCTACATTCAGACACAGACAAACACACCTACATTCAGACACTCACAGACAGACAAACACACCTACATTCAGACACTCACAGACAGACAAACACATCTACATTCAGACACTCACAGACAGACAAACACACCTACATTCAGACACTCAGAGAGACAAACACACCTACATACAGACACCCACAGACAGACAAACACACCTACAATCAGACACTCACAGACAGACAAACACATCTACATTCAGACACTCACAGACAGACAAACACACCTACATTCAGACACTCACAGAGAGACAAACACACCTACATTCAGACACCCACAGACAGACAAACACACCTACATTCAGACACTCACAGACAGACAAACACACCTACATTCAGACACTCACAGACAGACAAACACACCTACATTCAGACACTCACAGACAGACAAACAAACACACCTACATTCAGACACCCACAGACAGACAAACACACCTACATTCAGACACTCACAGACAGACAAACACACCTACATTCAGACATTCACAGACAGACAAACACATCTACATTCAGACACCCACAGACAGACAAACACACCTACATTCAGACAATCACAGACAGACAAACACACCTACATTCAGACACTCACAGACAGACAAACACACCCACATTCAGACACTCACAGACAGACAAACACACCTACATTCAGACACAGACAAACACACCTACATTCAGACACTCACAGACAGACAAACACACCTACATTCAGACACTCACACACAGACAAACAAACACACCTACATTCAGACACCCACAGACAGACAAACACACCCACATTCAGACACCCACAGACAGACAAACACACCTACATTCAGACACTCACAGACAGACAAACACATCTACATTCAGACACCCACAGACAGACAACCACACCTACATTCAGACACTTACAGACAGACAATCACACCTACATTCAGACACCCACAGACAGACAAACACACCTACATTCAGACACTCACAGACAGACAAACACACCTACATTCAGACACTCACAGAGAGACAAACACACCTACATTCAGACACTCACAGACAGACAAACACACCTACATTCAGACACTCACAGACAGACAAACACACCTACATTCAGACACTCACAGACAGACAAACACACCTACATTCAGACACAGACAAACACACCTACATTCAGACACTCACAGACAGACAAACACACCTACATTCAGACACAGACAAACACACCTACATTCAGACACTCACAGACAGACAAACACACCTACATTCAGACACTCACAGACAGACAAACACATCTACATTCAGACACTCACAGACAGACAAACACACCTACATTCAGACACTCAGAGAGACAAACACACCTACATACAGACACCCACAGACAGACAAACACACCTACAATCAGACACTCACAGACAGACAAACACATCTACATTCAGACACTCACAGACAAACACACCTACATTCAGACACTCACAGAGAGACAAACACACCTACATTCAGACACTCACAGACAGACAAACACACCTACATTCAGACACTCACAGACAGACAAACACACCTACATTCAGACACTCACAGACAGACAAACACACCTACATTCAGACACTCACAGACAGACAAACAAACACACCTACATTCAGACACCCACAGACAGACAAACACACCTACATTCAGACACTCACAGACAGACAAACACACCTACATTCAGACATTCACAGACAGACAAACACATCTACATTCAGACACCCACAGACAGACAAACACACCTACATTCAGACACTCACAGACAGACAAACACACCTACATTCAGACACTCACAGACAGACAAACACACCCACATTCAGACACTCACAGACAGACAAACACACCTACATTCAGACACAGACAAACACACCTACATTCAGACACTCACAGACAGACAAACACACCTACATTCAGACACTCACACACAGACAAACACACCCACATTCAGACACCCACAGACAGACAAACACACCCACATTCAGACACCCACAGACAGACAAACACACCCACATTCAGACACCCACAGACAGACAAACACACCTACATTCAGACACCCACAGACAGACAAACACACCCACATTCAGACACCCACAGACAGACAAACACACCCACATTCAGACACTCACAGACAGACAAACACACCTACATTCAGACACTCACAGACAGACAAACACACCCACATTCAGACACCCACAGACAGACAAACACACCCACATTCAGACACCCACAGACAGACAAACACACCCACATTCAGACACCCACAGACAGACAAACACACCTACATTCAGAAACTCACAGACAGACAAACACACCTACATTCAGACACTCACAGATCATTGTTTTAACGCTGTGGGCTCACACGAAATTGTTTTTTCCAAGACGGAGGTGCTCTGCAAACCTACTGGCTATCTTCAGAGATTTGTTCATGAAGCCATCCAGGTATATAAATACCGACACAACTTCAACCGAGAGGATGGGTACAAACTGAGCTATCATTGGAAGGACGTTATTAACCAGGTAAAGTCTTAACTGACTGTGATGTTTCCATCCTACCTGCCTATGTCAGCTGTTATTTCCGACTCTTGGATTGCACTCTCATGCTCACATGTCATCTCTCATGTCTCTGGATTGCACCACTCTTTGTTCTTACAGTTACATGCTAATTTCTCACATTAACATCACTAGCCCCGGCCACTTCTTCATGGGCTACACCCATTTCAAACCTTTTTAAAACAGTCTGCCTCAGCAGCAGACCATGCTTTCCCACCTGATGACGGATGCTTGTGTTGCACCCGAAACGTCGTGATTTATTTTATTTTCTACCTACGTGACTTTACCGAAAGAACCAAGGAGTATGGATTCCTGCAGTCACGAAAGCTTCAAATCAAGATCACTACCACCACTACCTCCACCACCATTTCCTCTACCACCACCACTTCTACCACCACCACCACCTCCTCCACCACCACCACCACCCTCCTCCACCACCTCCACCACCTCCACCACCTCCACCTCCTCCTCCACCACCATCACCACCACCACCCTCCTCCTCCACCACCACCTCCTCCACCACCTCCTCCTCCACCACCACCTCCTCCACCACCATCACCTCCTCCACCACCACCTCCTCCACCACCACCACCTCCTCCACCACC
The DNA here is from genome assembly GCF_015708825.2 of Lethenteron reissneri. Classification (NCBI taxonomy): domain Eukaryota; kingdom Metazoa; phylum Chordata; class Hyperoartia; order Petromyzontiformes; family Petromyzontidae; genus Lethenteron; species Lethenteron reissneri. The sequence goes on from NC_083822.1 coordinate 14,004,606, forward strand.
ACCTCCACCACCACCTCCTCCTCCACCATCATCACCACCACCACCCTCCTCCTCCACCACCACCTCCTCCTCCACCACCATCACCACCACCACCACCTCCTCCACCACCACCACCACCTCCTCACCTTCCTGCGCCGCGCTTCCCCCGTGGCGCTCCACACGAACCACTGGTAGATCACTCGCAGCTGCTGCCTCCATTGCGCCTGCTCCGCCTTGAGGACGCACACGTGCGCGCATCCACCCTGGCCGCTCATCACCCCTCCTCCTCCTCCTCGTCACCTCTTCCTCTCCACCTCCTCTCCACCTCTTCCTCGTCACCACCTTCTCTTCCTCTCCACCTCCTCTTCGGCCCAGCTCCACCTCGGCCTCAGCACCGGCAGCGGCATATACAGCGCGTGGGTGTGGGAGTCACTCGAGTAGCACTTGCCCCGACGATCCGTTAAGGCTACACGGGGGACCTTTGTCTTTGTAGCCGACTCGACTCGCTGCGTCTGACTGTACGGCTATAGCCGTCCGCCTGTAGGCGCCGCGTCTGCCCGTAGCCCGGTAAGAAGGTAGCTACTTCTGTGTCTGCTGGACATGCGTCCGACTGTCGCCTGAATATGTGACTCTAGCTCCAACTCTGTCCGACTGTAGCTGTGCGACTGTAGCTTCTGTGTCTGCTGGACATGCGTCCGGCTGTAGCCTGAATGTGACTCTAGCTCCCACTCTGTCCCACTGTAGCTGTGCGACTGTAGCTTGTGTCTGCTGGACATGCGTCCGGCTGTAGCCTGAATGTGACTCTAGCTCCCACTCTGTCCCACTGTAGCTGTGCGACTGTAGCTTCTGTGTCTGCTGGACAGGCGTCCGACTGCGGCTATATGACCGCACTGCCCACGAGATGCGACTGTGGCTCTGTAGCTGTCCGCCTGTAGCCGCGTCCGATTGCGGCTGTCGGCGCCCCGTGAAACGGAGTGGAGACGCAGCGAGATGGAGGGAGGGAGGGAGACGGATGAACGAGACGCCGCAGCTGGAGGGGGGTTCGCGTGGATGAGACGCGGGGCTCGGGGCGGCGGAGAGCGCCGCGAAGGGATGGAGACGACGACGGGACAAAGGCAAAGGTCCCCCCGGTAGCCTCCAGCACAACGTGGGGGGCGGTGTGGCCGGCCCCACGCCCGACCGCCTTTGTCTCCCCAGCGGCGATGGGATTTTTGTTTTATTCTTTTACACACCGCGCCAGGTTCTTATTTGAGGCCGAGTCGACCTAGGGGAGGTTCACCGCTGTCAGTGGCCGGGGGGATCGAACTCGGGTGGCCTCTGCCGGGTTCGCGATGGCAGCGCGGCTCGTCGCTTCGCTCGCGAGGAGAAGCGATCACACACACAGGGAGACAGGGAGACAGAGACAGGGAGACAGAGACAGGGAGACAGGGAGACAGAGACAGGGAGAGAGAGACAGGGAGACAGAGACAGGGAGAGAGATAGAGACACAGGGAGAGAGACAGGGAGACAGAGACACAGGGAGACAGAGACACAGGGAGAGAGAGAGACAGGTAGAGACAGAGACAGGGAGACAGAGACAGGGACACAGGGAGAGAGACAGGGAGAGAGATAAGGAGACAGGGAGAGAGACACACACACGAGACACAGGGAGAGAGACACAGGGAGAGAGACACACACACAAGAGAGACAGGGAGAGAGAGACAGGGAGAGAGAATGTCTTTAGAGAGACTGAGAGAGAGTGGGGGGTGAAGAGCTACACAGCCCCGAGCTGCCGGACACACGCGACACGATGGGGGGGCAGCAGCAGCAGCAGGAGGAGGAAGAGGAGCGCCCCGTGGGGATGAGCGCGACCCCTCGGCACCCCCCGGTGGGAGATGGAGCGAGCGAGCGAGCGCCTCTCTCTTCGCCTCTCTCCTCGTCTTCCCTGCGTCTCTCTGCGTCTCTCGTCGTCTTCGTCGTCGTCTCTCTCCGCGATTCTCTCAGAGGCGACGGCGGCGATGCCGGGCACCGCGCTGCATTGTGGGAGGATCTGACCCCGAGCCGCGGGGCATGCCGGGAGCCCGCGCCGCCCACGTGGGTGCCGGCTCGAGCGGGGCAGCACCCACGTGACGCCGTCGGCGCTGTCAATCGCGGCGCGGGGGGTGAAGAGGAGAGGACGGGCGACGTTTCGAGCAACGACCCTCCCGCCCCCCCCAGAGCAACATCAACACGGAGGGAGGAACCCCACGCAGAGCAGCAGCAGCAGCACGAGGTGGTAACGAGGTGTGTAACGAGGTGGTAACGAGGTAGTAACAAGGTGGCAACGAGGGGTGTAACGAGGTGGTAACGAGGTAGTAACAAGGTGGTAACGAGGGGTGTAACGAGGTGGTAACGAGGTGGTAACGAAGTGTGTAACGAGGTAGTAACGAGGTAGTAACGAGATGGTAACGATGTGTGTAACGAGGTGGGTAACGAGGTGGTAACGAGGTGAGTGGTGCCCAAGCGCAGTGCTCGATCCGCCTGACATCTGGGGGGGTTGTTGTGGTTCCCAGCCAGCGGTATCCCCCAACAAAGTTCGAACAGCAGCAGCACAACAACAATAGCGGTGGTGGTGGTGGTGGTGACCTCCTCCGATTCCCCCTGGATACACGTTGAGTACAACGCGGCCTTTTCACATCCCAGACGCCAGTCTTCACATCCCCTTCATGCCCCCCCCACCTCATCTCGCCTCTCTCATCTCCCTCCGTGTCTCGTCCTCTTCGTATCCAATCTTCTCTCCGTCCCTCCTCCTCCTCCCTGTTCGGTCCTTCTCCCTCCTTGCAGCCCTCCACTGGAATCAACTTCCCCTGCACATTGAGCAGCACTGCTACCCATAGACTCAGCACTGCTACCCATAGACTCAGCACTGCTACCCATAGACTCAGCACTGCTACCCATAGACTCAGCACTGCTACCCATAGACTCAGCACTGCTACTCATAGACTCAGCACTGCTACCCATAGACTCAGCACTGCTACCCATAGACTCAGCACTGCTACCCATAGACTCAGCACTGCTACTCATAGACTCAGCACTGCTACCCATAGACTCAGCACTGCTACCCATAGACTCAGCACTGCTACTCATAGACTCAGCACTGCCCATAGACTCAGCACTGCTACCCATAGACTCAGCACTGCTACTCATAGACTCAGCACTGCTACTCATAGACTCAGCACTGCTACCCATAGACTCAGCACTGCTACCCATAGACTCAGCACTATTACCCATAGACTCAGCACTGCTACCCATAGACTCAACAATACCCATAGACTCAGCACTGCCACCCATAGACTCAGCACTGCTACCCATAGACTCAGCACTGCTACCCATAGACTCAGCACTGCCACCCATAGACTCAGCACTGCTACCCATAGACTCAGCACTGCTACCCATAGACTCAGCACTGCTACCCATAGACTCAGCACTGCTACCCATAGACTCAGCACTGTTACCCATAGACTCAGCACTGCCACCCATAGACTCAGCACTGCCACCCATAGACTCAGCACTGTTACCCATAGACTCAGCACTGCTACCCATAGACTCAGCGTTGTTACCCATATACTCAGCACTGCTACCCATAGACTCAACACTACCCATAGACTCAGCACTGCTACCCATAGACTCAACACTGTTACCCATAGACTCAGCACTGTTACCCATAGACTCAGCACTGCTACCCATAGACTCAACACTGCTACCCATAGACTCAGCACTGTTACCCAGACTCAGCACTGCTACCCATAGACTCAACACTACCCATAGACTCAACACTGCTACCCATAGACTCAGCACTGTTACCCATAGACTCAGCACTGCTACCCATAGACTCAGCACTGCTACCCATAGACTCAGCACTGCTACCCATAGACTCAGCACTGCTGCCCATAGACTCAACACTGCCCACAGACTCGACACTGCCCACAGACTCAACACTGCCCACAGACTCAACACTGCCCACAGACTCATAGACTAATTTGTTTAGAACAGCTTTTGTGTTTAGTTTGTTGTCCTTCCTCCGCACCTCCAATTAGCACGGTTGGCTACGTACGGTGCGAAAGAAGTTCAACGTACATCTACGTATCCCTGCAAATAAAAGAGATTTCCAGCCGCTTACAACATTGTAAGATTATATTTATTATGTATTCTCTGTAAATATGTTCAATGAAATGTAAAACACACGAATAAACATGCCTCCTCTCGTCTTGACTCATCTTCATATTTATATATTGCACTGCCGATACCATGCTTTATTCACCAGCCTTTCAGGACGGGAAGGTATTACAGCATTAGATAAATAAGACATTCCCCCCTTGTTGGCTTTGCTAAAATATAAATTAGTTTGACCTGAATAACTATCTCGGAAACTTCAGTCCTCGGGAGTTTCAAGCTACCTGGATACGAAGACGCGGCCTCGTTCCGTCGTGCGTCATCGCAACGCTCAGCCTGGAACAATCCCTCCCTCCCCCCCGGACAAGAGCCACACACTCCCCAGAATTAACAAGTGGGCGCCCAGTGTCACGCTGCCATTCGTTTTACGAATTAAAACATTCCACTTGAAAAATCCGTCTAGACGGAGTATCTCGTTTGTACGTACGTGCGTTGAACTTCATTCGCACCGTACGTAGCCAACCGCGCTAAAGGGAGGTGCGGAGGGGGGGAAGGACGACAAGGGCATCCAGGGTGTCGCGTGACACGTGCGCAGCAAACGCGGACATGCCACGGGCCACGCCGGACTTTAAAGAGCAGAGCCAACGCGCGGTAACAGGCGCGTTCCTGGGACACGTTCGCAGTCATCGCGGCGCGTCGCATAAAGTGCAGATCCGACGTTCGCCGCTTCGCTCGCATCGCCAGCTCCCACGTTCCGTTATCGTAAATCTCAGGGGTGCGAATGAACAGCGGCAACAACAACAAGAACAAAATTGCCGCTTGTTCAGAAAGCGCGACGTTCAATACGCTCGCCAAGCCGGAGGGGTCCGTCGGGGACGCGACGGAGGAGGAGGAGGCGCACGCGGCAGCGGAGAGGAGGAGGTGGTGTCCCCTGCGTAGTCGGTGAGGACGAGAGAGAGGGAGAGCCGCCTGGGCTCGACCCCATAGAGGGGCTCCAGAGATGTGCACGGTGGCCTGGAGCGCCGACATGGCGCTCACTCGTGCGCGGAGGAAGTTTAACTGCGGTGGTTAGGAGATGTTAACTCCCTTGCTTGGTATGCAGGAGGTCGTGGGTTCAATCCCGGTGTTGACGATGCCTGTTGTATATTCGGTGTTTGCGTGTCTCTCTCCCCCCCGTGGTCTCGCGGATTTTTTTCCGGCTCCTCTGGTTTTTCCCTCCACATTTAGAATCAATATCATGCGTTTAGAGTATTTGGCTGCTGCTATAAATTTCCACGCGATAAGCCACTTTGTTGAGCTATCCTTCTGTGGCCAGGTCACTTCTGAAAAACAACTATTTAGCTCAGGGGGCCTTACCTGGCAAAATACTAAATCTGTTTAGTTTTTAGTTTTAACTGTTCGGCCGAAGCGGCAGTAAGTGGTGGCGCGTTCGCTGCTCGTCATTGCGGCGGTTTCATGGCTTGAATCCGGCAAGACGCCCTGTGGTGAATACTTTCTGGTGCATCAGGCACACAAACGCTGCGCGACGTCCGATTCACGGCGGTGCGCTCAAGATGCCGTGGCGTCCCTTGTGTGCGAATGCTGGCGTCGTGGTCATAATTTGCCACATTTTGAAAAATCAGATCGCAAATGACACTCAGGTAGAGCAGCAGCGACCTCAGGCACCGACTGGCTGCACAGGGACAGCTGCCGCTGGGGGTGCCTTCAAATTTGTGAGATGGCGACACCGTGCGAGATGTTTTGCCAGGTCAATTTAAAGGTCAAATAAATGCAAATATTTTTTAATGATGACGTGCAAATGAAAACTTGAGTGCGCAAATCAGCCGGGTCTTGTCACACGTTGGCGGTGCAGTCACACGGGCGTCTTCTGGGCTTTATCGCCCAGCGGGAAGCCCTCCGACTCAGCCTGCACATTACCCAGAGGCACGCGCGCACACAAAACACAAACAAGGACAAAGATCCCCGCGTAGCCTTCACAGACTGTCGGAGCAAGCACCGTGACCGAGCAGGACCCCCTCAAGCCGGCACGGCACACGGAGGTGGGCGGCCAGCGATATGCTCGGCCGCCTTTTATCTCCCCAATGCTGATGTTGACACACCGGAGCAAGTACTTACTTAAGGCCCAGTCGACCCAGGACCGGTTCGGAAACTCCTCACCAATGTTGGCTGTGAGCGGGAATCGAACCGAGGTCGGCAGGCTCGTAGTGCGGCGCGCTAACCGCTACACTACCGCTCCCCACGAGCGCCGCAGTGGCGAAACACTAACTAGCTCGCCTGGTAAGTAAGTAGGAGGTTGTGGGGTTCATCCCGACCTTCTCCCTGTGGTCACGTGGATTTGGCTGTGTTCAGAGTATTTGGCTGCTACGAATTTTCACGTGATAAGCCACTTCGTTGAGCTATCATCTGTGATAGCCAGGTTGCTTCTGAAAAAGAGCTGCATAGCTCAGTGGGCCTTACCTGGTAAAAAAAAATAGTTTCATGCACAAGCACAGACAGACAGACACACGCACACACAGAACGAATGCAAGCACCTTGAGACGCTGACCAACGGATGCAAGTCCAGCGCGCAAACCCTCCGGGTTACTCCGTGACTTCAGGACATCTGGAACGACGGTCGACAAGAGACAGAGTTTTCCACATCCGCGCGGCAGCGTCCCCGCGTCACGGCCACCGTCACGGAGCGGCGGCGCAGCGGTTAGCGCAACCGTGCCGTGAACCTGGCGAGGTGCAGCCACGGCTAACGCCGCTAGCGGACGAGATCCGAATCGGTCCTGCGGGCGCCCTTTCAACAAGTGGCGTGGAGCGCGGACAGGCAACCCCCCCTGGACTGATGAGGCGGGAGGAGGCCTTCATCCAGCAGTGGATCGACAGCTGTCAATAGAGGCTACGACGTCATCAACAGAACTTGAAACCCACTAATACCCCTTCCACGCTTGTCGCTGTAACTCTCCGACTCCGACTCGTTAGCACGATTGGCTACGTTTGGTGCGGAAAAGTTCAGTTCAAGTCCTGGAGGACATCTGTGAAAAAGAGCTTCAGAGCTCATCGGATTCCTCCTCCAGTCGAAATAAACATTCTGATTACGATTCTGAAGAAGCAACACGAAGAGCTGTTTTCATTATTTTTTCTTAGTATTATTGCCAGTTTACCGAGGAAAACCTCACCGAGTCTCAAGACTCTTTTTCAGGAGGGTCCGGTGAAGTTTTCGCGGTAGGGGTGGTGATGTTGCTGCTGTGTGTACCAAATGGGCACTACGGTGGCGAGATGTTAACTCCCTAGCCTGGTGTGTAGGAGGCCATGGGTTCAATCCCGACACTGACGCCTGCTGTAGATTTGGAGTTTGCGTGTCTCCCTCCCCGTAGTCGCGTGGACTTTTCTCCAGGTCCTTTGATTTTTCCCTCCACATTTAGAATCAACATCACGCATTTTGAATATTGGGCCGCTATGAATCTCCACATGATAAGCCACTTCGTTGGGCTGTCATTTGTGGCCAGGTCTCTTCTGAAAGAGAGCTACATAGCTCAGTGGGGGCCTTACCGGGTAACATAAAAAATAATTGGTCAATCTTTTTCAACATTGCGATGTTTGCCCAAACAGCGGTTACATCATGTAGAGCTATGGCAGAAGGAAACCAAAGAAGCCACGCAGGACAGGGGAGAGAGCGAACGTACACACTCCCCGCAGAAACACTCCCGAGCCGGGAATCGAACCAGGGAGTGCTTCTTGCCGCGAGCGTTAACCGCTGCGCCACCGCCCCCGTGCCGCCCTTCTACAGGCAGCTAACGTCTCGCCGTGCCAGTTCGCTGGCCCCGCGAGGCGCCAGCGTCGCGTCGGCCCTCACCGTGGGGCGGCTGTGCGTGTCCACGGCGGTCGACGCCCGGCGATGCCAGCTGCTGCTGCTGCTGCGTGAGTCGACGCAGCTTCTCCTGCAGCAGGCGCGAGTCGCGCTGGGCGTGCGCGCGCGCCAGGCTCATCTCACGGTACATGTCCTTGTAGCGGTGGGCGGCCAGCTTCTTGTCCTGCGGGGGCAAGCGGCCCGGCCCGTTACGCGGCCGCGCCGGTCGCTACCACCAGACGCCCGTCACCGTCGCCAGGAGTTAGGCAAAGCAACTTCTCCTCCCTGTACGCTGAACTTCTTTGGCAGCGTACATAGCCGACCGTGCTCATCGATCTGCCGCAGTCCGCGCGTTTGAACACGCTGGTAGTAGACGCAGTGGATTGTGGATCTGCCATCGAAACAAAGACGGTCACCGCATCGCGCGGCGATTTCAGATGCGCTTCTCCAGCCGTCTGGAACGCTCTTCTAAATTCTTAAGAGCTGCTTTTTGTATTAGTTTGTTGTCCTGTCCCGCACCTCGGATGAGCACGGTTGGCTACGGACGGTGCGAAAGAAGTTCAACATACGTACAGGCAGGTGCGGGCCTCGAAAGTGCTGCGTTAAGCGAAGACAATTTCCCCACGAGTGATGGAACGACGATAAAGTTTGGCGAGACACGGTGTTCTCCTCCACAGGGTCCACCGGCACTGCCGCGTGACTCTCGCGTTCCCCCGTAGCGTATCACTGTGCCGCTGAGCTGCCGCAGCTCAAGAAAGTAGTCCGTCGTCGACCGCTCACGGACTGCGTCACAACGGCGCGCGTGCGATGGAAGGAGCGCGCGTTTCAGCGAGTACTCGCCGCATGCATATTGGCCCCTGCGCGCGCGAAGTAAAACACCGAGTGCTGAAGTGGGTGACACGGCGCGAGCGTCGCGTACCCTCTGAGCCGTGTGGAGCTCCTCTCTGAGCGAGCGCAGCTCCTGCTTGAGGAACTCGATCTCGGACTCCTTCACGCGCAGAGCGACCTGCGTGCGGCAACGGCAGCGACGTCGCTTCACCAGGGAATGTGACGGGTTAAATGTGACGGGTTAAATGTGACGGGTAAATGTGACGGGTTAAATGCGACGGGTTAAATGCGTTCCGAAGGGATTAGGGCGACAGCTAACGGTGTATTCCTGGATCCGATGGTCACATCGCGAGAACCGCTCCCTGGGCTGCGGCGAATCGGGGCGGCTGCCCTGGGCTTTGGGGGCCCCCCGTGCCTTGACGTCACGGCGACAGATTCACTCATTTGCGTTTGGGGGGTACCCACACGGTGGGATTTGCCCCGGGGGCCCCGCACCCCCACCCCCTCTGGACGGCCCTAAATCCAGCAGAAGCTGGCATCCAATATAATGGCACAGCTAATAGGACTACTCACGCTGTCCTTTTGTTTTAAGTTGTAATTCTAGCAAGCATTACAAATGTCGTGCCTATGACATTGCGCCATTGTGTCAGTGCAAGAGGCTCGCTGTAGAGAAGGCGATGCGTTTCACAGACGTGGTCTGGCCAGAAGGGGGCGACGTTGCTACGTGTAAGGGCGCCGTGGTGGCGACTGGCGTCAGTTCCATCGCCTGGCATGCAGGAGGCCGTGGGTTCGATCACGACCCTGACGACGCCTGTTTGTATATTTTGCACACTCTCCCCGTGGTCGCGTGGATTTTTCCTTCGGATCCTCCGGATTTTCCCTCCACACTTAGAATCAACGCGCGTTTAGAGTAATTGGCTGCTATAGATTTCCACACGATGATAAGCCGCTTTTGTTGAGCTATCATTTGTGGCCAGGTCGCTTCTGGAAAAGCGCTACACAGCTCAATAAAATAGTTTGATGGCAGTGTAATCCCAACTTAGTCAATCACCGGTGCAGTTTTAACATTTGGACGATGACGCCGGCACACAATGGCCTACCGACGCCATTTGACGTCAAGGGATCGCCGAGCACAGCAGACGTACGTACGTACGTAGAACTTCTTTCGCGCCGTACGTAGCCAAGCTTGCTAATCAGAGATGCCGGTGCGGGAGGAGGACGGAGGGCCTCACCTGCAGCTCGAAGTTAGTGCGCGTGGCGCCGCGTCCCTCCGCCGCCTCGCCCGGCGCCCGCTCCTCCTGCGCCCCCCGTGCCACCTGCGCCACCTGAGCGCCGAGCTTCTGCCAACGGGACACTCGCGTTTGAGCGATTCTCGTGTTGGTGTCCCTTGGAACAAAAACGAGTTGATTCGCCAGGACGACTCGCGCCTCATTCGGTCAAATAACGACGACGTACGTCCACATTAAACCGCCTTTCAATCGACGCAAAATGTTGCTCGCAGCATCTCTAATGCGCGCCGCTGTCTGGTCACGCCGTGTTCGTTGAATGAATTGCGAGGTCTCTCCTGAAGTGCTTCAGCTCAAGGTTGTTTTTGTTGTTGGGTTTGTCGGGTAGGGAATTCGTTGAGCTATCGTCACGTGTGGAGAGGTCGCCTCTGAAAAAGAAGCTAATAGCTCAGTGGGCTTTACCTGGTAAGATAAAAAAATTGTTTAGTAGTTTTATTTGTAAATGTTTTCAGTGGTTTGTTTACCTTTCCTACACTTTGCACTCCTATCGTGTTTTTGTATTGTCTGTTGTAACGTTCTGACCCCGTGCCCCTACTGGACAAATGTAGCTCATTTGATTCCTCCTCCAGTGAAATATTCTGATTCTGAATAATAATAATGGTGACTAATAGTGGTGTCAGCATCCATACTGCACAGAAATCGTGCTTCCCAAGTCCCCGCTGCACTTGATTCGAGCGCTCAGGATGATAATTTTACCAGAATCAGGAGATTATTTCCCACCAAGTAAAGCTAAGAAGCTCTTTCATCATGGGCGACTCAGTCAAAAGTCAACATCAAATCATTCCACTATTACAGGTACTTTTTTTTAATAATGATAATATTAATAGCAATTATGTTGTGAAATTACATTGACACAAACTTTACCGATTTTAACCGTCAGTGTAAATGAGGACAGAGATGGCGGGATGGAGATGACAAGAGATGAGAAGAGTGTGGTGGTTACAAACACTTTGGGGCAGCAGCTACTTTTCATGTTTTCCATCCAAATTGCGTGAAAAATCTGGGGGACTGTTAACAGACGATCGGACGGGCGTAGCAAATTTTTTACGATTGTCCAACCGTAACAACAACAGGTCAGACAAATACAGCGCAGATCTACGGACAAATCGTCTCGTCAATGAAAATGGCCCCGCAGCGAAAATTCCGAGGACATTTGCCCAGCGGCGGAGATGCCTCCCGCATGGATCGTCGTGACGCGGCTTGGCAGACCGCTGCCCCCTCGTCTCCTCCCCACTGCACCTCCCGTCCCCCGTCCCCCGCGTCACCTGGTTGCGCGCGTTGAGCTCGCGGTTGTTGCGCCGGCTCTGCTGCAGCGCGGCCCTCTCGGCCTCCAGCGCCTGCAGGAGGTGCGCGGCCTGCAGGCTCTTGTGGGAGTACTGCTCAGACAAGGCCTCGATCTCCCGCTGCAGCGAGGCCAGATCCTGCCTGCACGCAGACGCAAAGATCCCCTCCATGTAGCCCAGCTACGGCCGGACCTACCGCGATTACGACCACTACCCCTGTCACTATCCCTGTCACTATCCCTATCACTATCCCTATCACTACCCTTGCCACTATCACTACTCCAACTCCTATCACTACCCAAACCCCTAGCACAACCCCTATCACTCCCCTTACCACAATCACTACTCCAACCCCTATCACTACTCCAACCCCTATCACTACTCCAACCCCTATCACTACCCTTACCACTATCACGATCACTACTACAACCCCTATCACTACCAACAACTGTGTCACATGAGACCCAGTTGGGGTAAGTGCTGTTAGCGAGCACCTATTACAATTGCAGCTTTTGGATCCCAGCTGGAGATGTAACGGGTACCGGCTGAGCTGTTGGACATCATCTCGGGCTGTTGGATCCCAGCTGGAGATGTAACGGGTACCGGTAGGGGAGGACTCACTCGTACTGCGCACGCTCCTCTGTGACGCTCCGGGAGACACCTCCGCGGCTCTTGCGGAGCTTCTCCAGCTCCTCTCGGTAGGCCGTCTTCATCGCCTCGATCGCTGCAGCAAAGAGAGGCGGCAAGGCGAAGCGACGCTCTCAACGCCGCCTCCTCCTCCGCCACCGCATCGATAGTCAAGGTGTACAGGCGTCAGGGTCGGGATCTCACCCGCGACCACTTGCATGCCAGGCGAGGTAGTTAACATCTCCCAGCCACCGTTAACATCTGTCCCGCCGCTGAATAACCTCAAACGCCCATCTCGACCGCTCACCTCCTGCCAATCCCTTAGCCTCGTGCCAACCTCCTCGTGTCTAATCCCCCACCCACATCCCGCCGTGCCAACCGCGCCGCCACCGTCGTCGCTACCGGCAACAGTGGCGGCGGTCTCCTCCGCCAGCAGCCGCTCCTTCTCCTCGCCCAGCGCCGCCACCGTCCGCCGCTGGGCCTCTTGCAGCTCGCGCAGCGCTCCACGGTGGCACTCCTCCATGAGCAGCAGGCCCCGCTCGCACTCGGCCTGCACGCGTGGGTGGGTGGGCACGCACGCACGAGGGCAAAGGTCCCCCGTGTAGCCTCAGCGGGCTGTAGCGGCAAGTGCCGTTAGCGAGCGGCAGCGCCCGTGAAGGCCGGCACGGCACACCAGGCGGGTGGGGTGGGCAGCGCCACACCCGGTGGCGATGTTTACTACACACCCCACCATGTGTACTAATTTGAGGCTGAGTCGACCTAGGGGAGGCCCAGGAATGGTTCATATGATCGTCACTGGTCTTGGTGGACGTGAGTTGGAATTGAACTTGGGTGGCCAGATTTGTAGCGTAGCACGATAACCGCTACATGCATCTTCACCACAAGTACATGTGGTTAATGCAGACTTGATACCTTGCAAAAGGTATCTATTTGGCGTTTGAACACCTGTTGTATTGCCAGTGTAGCCAGTGAATGAGAGTAATAATGACCATGGTTGGGACCCATAGTCACGTGAGTGCACAGTAGGCCACGCCCACCAGTAGAGTAATCAATTCAGGGTACAGGGCACCGATATAGATTCGGGTGGGACACTGTACAGTGCAGGGGTTGAGCAGTGAGGTGGTGTGAATTGGGGTTGATTGGTGTGCAACTGGTCATAATTACAGACGCATGAATGCTCCTCAGAAGAACACTGAAATAAAGAGTTGCAGTTACACAACCCTCTGGTGTCCCTTGGCGGTGGAGTTATCCGATTATCAGAAGGAGGGCAGAACACAACGCAGAGTATCCACTCATCGCCTCCGAACTCATCGACTATTATCGTTGATGTTTTTACCTCCTAACCGGTCTGTCCCCTCCTAACGATCACGGGAAGAGAGGGACAGGGTGGGCCGGTTACACCAGAAAGGGTAAGACATATTCTTATTGTTCATATTGTTATACTGGTAAAAGGTCCCCTGATAGGTAGGCCTTCTAGATATTTCAAAAGCATTTCGCGGTGCCGAGATGTTATCAGCTTGCCTGGTAGGCAGGAGGTCGTGTATTCGATCCCGAACCTGATGCCTGTATATCTGGAGTTTGCATGTCTCTCTCTGTGCCCTTGGTCCTCCAGTTTTTCCCTCCACATTTAGAATCGACGCAAATGTCCAGTATTTGGCTGTAGTAAATGTCCACGTGCTGATAAGCCACTTCGTTGAGCTATCATTTGTGATAACCAGGTCAGCTCAGTGGGCCTGACCTGGTAAAATATTTTTATTAATCGTTTTTAGATTAATTTACTTGCAAGTTTCCCCTGACGGACCTCCCCTCCCCCCCCACCCCGCATGGGGCCAAGCATGCGTGGCGCGTGGCACACGTGTGTGCCACGCGTGTGCGGCGCGTGCGCAGTCCGCGTCACCTTGAGCGTCTCGATGTCGGCACGGTGCTGGAGGCGCTCCGCCTCCACCTCGTGGGGAGAGGGGCGGCCCCGCAGCTCGGTCCGGGCCTCCCCGAGACGCCGCCGCAGCTCCTGGACAAGCCGGGCGAGCTCCGCTCCCGCCGCGTCCTCGGCCTCTCGGCCCCCGGGGTCCCCCGGCCGCCCCTCGGCGTCCCCGCTCTGCACCCCGCGCCCCCTCGGAGCGTCGCCCGGCACCTCGGTGCGGCGTCGGACCTCTCCGCCGCCGGGCCGCGGCTCGGACTCCGCCGCGACGGCCTCCCCCGCCCCCTCCCCCGCGCCCGCGCTGGGCGCCCGCCGTGCCTCCGCGCTGGGGCACGCGGGCGGCCCGGAGGCTTCCGTCTCTGCGCCCGTCGGCGCGGCGCTCCCTGCCGACCTCCCCTCCTCCCCGCTCTCCTCCCCGCTCTCTCCTCGCGGCGCCGCTCGCTCGTGCCATTCGGCCGTGGCCGAGCGGAGCCGTTCCGCTGCGAGCGCCGCTTCGTCCTCCGGGCCGCGCCGCTCGGCGGGGCGACGGTGGCGCCGCGTCGCCCGCCCCGGCGAGCGGACGCCCTCTCGGCGACGGATCTCGGACCCGCTGTTCGCACCGCACGGTCGTGTCGAGAGAGGCTCGCTCCACGCCACCGCCTCCTCTGCCTCCACCTCCTCCTCTGCCTCCCCCTCCCCATGGCCGGCCTGCAGCACCGCACCAGACCGAGCGTTACTGTCACGCTCAACCGCCCACGGCGCTACCTCCGTCGCCAGTGGTGCTGTCCCCCTCACCCGCAGGTTCCGCAGCTCCCGTTCCGCCTGCTCCAGCTTCACCCTCAGCTTCTCCACCTGGATGGAAGGGGGGAAGACACGAGTGTGTGAGCGAGCGTGTGAGTGAGTGTGAGTGTGTCAGTGAGTGTGAGTGAGAGAGTGTGTGAGTGAGTGTGTGAGTGAGTGTGAGTGAGTGCGTGTGTGAGCGAGTGTGTGAGTGAGTGTGTGAGCAAGCGTGAGTGTGTGAGTGAGTGTGAGCGAGCGAGCGTGTGAGCGAGCGTGAGTGTGTGAGTGAGTGACTGTGAGAGAGAGTAGGAATGAGTGCGAGCGAGTGTGTGAGACTGTGAGTGTGTGAGACTGAGTGTGTGAGCGTGTGAGTGAGCGAGTGTGTGAGACTGAGTGTGTGAGACTGTGAGTGTGTGAGTGTGAGTGAGCGAGTGTGTGAGACTGTGTGTGAGCGTGTGAGTGTGAGCGAGTGTGTGAGACTGTGTGTGAGCGTGTGAGTGAGCGAGTGTGTGAGACTGAGCGTGTGAGACTGAGTGTGTGAGATTGTGAGTATGTGAGACTGTGTGTGAGCGTGTGAGTGAGCGCGTGTGTGAGACTGAGTGTGTGAGACTGTGTGTGAGCGTGTGAGTGAGCGAGTCTGTGAGACTGTGTGTGAGACTGTGAGTGTGTGAGACTGTGAGCGTGTGAGTGAGAGTATCAACTAGGGGGGCGGCACCTCGTTCTGTAGGAGCTGCACAAAGTCTTCTGTGGGGGCACCAGAAGGAGGAGACGCAGGGAGCCCAGGGGAGTCCACGGGCACCACCTCACCCAGCGTGGCGATGGGCCCTTGCCCGCCAGCCAGCGTGGCGATGGGCCCTTGCCCACCACCCAGCGTGGCGATGGGCCCCTGCCCTTCACCCAGCGTGGCGATGGGCCCCTGCCCTTCACCCAGCGTGGCGATGGGCCCCTGCCCTTCACCCAGCGTGGCGATGGGCCCTTGCCCTTCACCCAGCGTGGCGATGGGCCCTTGCCCTTCACCCAGCGTGGCGATGGGCCCCTGCCCTTTAACCAGCGTGGCGATGGGCCCCTGCCCTTCACCCAGCGTGGCGATGGGCCCCTGCCCTTCACCCAGCGTGGCGATGGGCCCCTGCCCTTCACCCAGCGTGGCGATGGGCCCTTGCCCTTCACCCAGCGTGGCGATGGGCCCCTGCCCTTCACCCAGCGTGGCGATGGGCCCCTGCCCTTCACCCAGCGTGGCGATGGGCCCTTGCCCTTCACCCAGCGTGGCGATGGGCCCCTGCCCTTCACCCAGCGTGGCGATGGACCCTTGCCCTTCACCCAGTGTGGCGATGGACCCTTGCCCACCAGCTAGCGTGATGGGCCCGTGCCCGCCAGCCAGCGTGGCGATGGGTCCTTGCCCGCCAGCCAGCGTGGCGATGGGCACCTGCTTGTCGTCTCGCAGAGGCGTTGTCTCCACCTGCAAGCACGGTGACACATCCCCAAAGACAAAGGTGGAGCCTTAACAGACTGTTGGGACAAGTGCACAGCACACGAGGGGGTAGGTGGCTCAAACCACGCTCGACCGCCTTCGTCTCCCGAGTGACGATGTTTACACACCACACCAGGTATTCAATTGAAGCTCAGTCGACCTCGGGTAGGCCCAGGGCTGGTTTAGATAATCGTCACTGGTATGGGAATTGAATTCGGTTCGCCTAGTTCGGAGCGCGGCATGCGAACCACTACACTACCGCACAGCCCCACACACACAGCCCCACACATACAGGCACACACAGCCCCACACACAGTCACACACACACACACTGCTCTCAATTTCTCGACTGTCTGCCAGTGCCAACAACTGGCGCCACTTCATTCAGCGAGGTGACAGCCTCGAGTTCGGCTGCCTCCGTGCATTGCGTCTTCCACAACGCTGCCGTTTGTTGCCGGTCGGTTGACGTTTCTGGGCCTTTGCGGGGGGGGACCTGCGCCTGTCTCCGGTTGTGAAACGAAAGCCTCCCGGCCCGGCCACGCCGATGCCTCCACGTGCACGAGCACGGTGCTGGTGCTGGTGCTGGTGCCGGTCACCTGCACCCAGCGCCGTTCGATCTCATCGTGGCCGTGCCCGGGCCCGGGCGCGGAGGGCCCCCCGTCCCACCCCGCACCGCTCCTCCTCCTCTCCCCCCGGGCCCCCCCTCCGTAGTCCGGGGGACCCCCGACGCCGGACCCCTCTTCCTCGTCGTCGTCGACGCCGCGCCTGGCGGGGGGGAGGGGGGGGCCGCTCCCACCGGGCGTCTCCGCCGGGGTCCGAGGGAGCGGATCCCTCCCGGGGTCCCCGTTGGGCGCCGCTCGGACCCCCGGGGGCGGTGCCGCCGGCGGGCCGCTTTCGCCTGCCACGCGTAAATACGACGCAGATGTCGAAGAATAAAAGAAGAACCAGACCGCACCAAGACCACAACAACACCACGCAGTCCCTCAAACACATTTCATGTTGCAATTGAACTACCAACGATACACGGGTCAGGTTTAAACTTAACAAAAATAACATTCGCAAACAACAATTACGATCATACGGTGGGAAGGCCGCTTCGCTCACCCGGCCCTGCCAGGGCTGCCATGCCGGGAGGCAGGATGAGCGCCGTCTTGGCCCTGGGCCGGCACTGCCGGCGGCTCTGCATGCGCAGCGCCTCGCGTAGGGACCGCAGGTCGGCCAGGTCGATCGTGCGCGAGCGCCCATCCCTCCGTCTCTGCCGAGCGTGACCTCGGCAGCCTCCCGTCGGGTCGAAGAGGGGAATGGCGGCAGTGGCGGTGGCGGCGGCGGCGGCGGCGGCGGTGGAAATCGGAGGCCACGAGGGACCGGGGGGCGGCAGTTCCCCTCCGCGCTGCGTCGCCGCGGTGTCTGGCACGGCTGTGCCGCACTCCGCCACGATGCTGTGCCGTGCGTCACAAAGCACATCAGTGGACGACAGGCCTCCTCCGCCATCGGTAATGCACGGCCTTGTGGGAGTGCCTTCACCTCAGCAGGACTGGCTCAAGACACGAGCAAACTCTGGACAGGTTTTAGACGTTCAGCGTCTCATCAGCAGAGCTCAGGCCTAGCTTGAAGCAATGCTGATAGACAAGGACTTCCCTGTTCGCTCTTGGCCCTAGTTTAACGCAAAACTACGTCATGATTCATCACGCTAAACAATCATGAGCGTCGCTGTGGAGAAGACAAGTAACAAGATGATGAGCACGGTTGGCTATGTACAGTGCGAAAGAAGTTCAACGTACATACATACAGACAAGCGGGCAGAATGGATTGAATGCGTCCCATCTCATGTGCACGGCACACGTTTGCGCGTGGACACGATCTTCCTCGGACAGTGACGCGGGGGTAGGGGGGGGGGCACAGCGAGGACGCTCACCTGGCGAGACGGCGCGACGTGGCAGGGCGGACGCTGCTGCTCAGACTCTGCACCCAGTTTCTGCGGATGCCGGCCGTCATGGCCGACAGAGTGAACACTCCGTCCGAGGTCTGTGGAAGAGCAACGGCAGCTGCTGCGGTTGGGGGGGAGGGGGTGGGTGGCGCATCTCTCGACGAGAAACGGATTCGTGGGAAAACCCTGGGCTGGTTTCGACGTTTAACTGTCTCTTCGGCAGTCAGACTCGCGATGTTGCTGCTGCTGCTGTGGAATTCCATTTGAGGTCATTTTCCAGCGTTGGGATGTTTCCTTTGTGTGTTTGGTTTGTTGTCCTTCCCCCGCACCTCCGATTAGCACCGTTGGCTATGTACGTTGCGGTAAGAAGTTCAACATACATAGATACCAATTGTGTTGTATGTTTTCATATTAGCTATGAGAGTAAACTGGAGAACCCAGAGGCAACCCATACAGATCCCATACATGATGGGAAAAGTAATAGGCTTCACTTCTGGGAATAATACAGGAGGTGTCAAGATGTTCGAACACCAAACAGACACAAGGCATAGTCAAGTCTGCATTAAAATGTATGCATTGTATTTGAAACTGATTGGTCTACATCAGAGACAGCCTCCTGTATGGCCTTGTCTCACCACCGGTGTTAGACCAGCGAACACCAAAAGGCGAACGGCAAAAGGGCAATACAAATATAAAAGTATTAATGCCTCGGCTCGAGCAGTTATATCTACAGGACCAATCTGTGCCGGTATCAAAGTGATGAAAAAATAATAGACTTTACCCTTTACAGCAACAGGCGTCTATTTGGTGTTTGAACACCTCCTGTGTTATTGCCAGAAAGGGTGAAGCCTATTCTCTTTTCATCATTTTGATACCGGCAAAAGAGTCCCGTAAATAGAAGGAATACGATTCGACGCAGAGCGAGGTGCCCGGGTCGGGGTTCGAACCCGGGCCCTTCTTGCTGCGCGGCACGAGCGTCGCGGCCCTCACGTGGATCTGGAAGCCGTAGTTCCTCTGCGTGTCGAGGGGCGCGACGTTGTGGCAGGTCGTCAGATCGATCTCCCCGTCCTCGTCCAGTGCCTGGGGGCAGAGGAAGCGCTGCCTGTGAGTGACGCAGACCACACCAAGAGGACTCAGGGAGTGCCCTTGTGAGTGACGCAGACCACACCAAGAGGACTCAGGGAGTGCCCTTGTGAGTGACCCAGACCACACCAAGAGGACTCAGGGAGTGCCCTTGTGAGTGACCCAGACCACACCGAGAGAGGTCTCAGGGAGTGGCCTTGTGAGTGACCCAGACCCACACCAAGAAGTCTCACGGAATAGTCTTGGGAGTAGGGTGCCGGGGATGAGTACTAATCTACTTCACAATTTTATTTTTATTTTACCAGATAAGGCCCACTGAACTATATAGCTATTTTTCAGAAGCGACCTGGCCACAAATGACAGCTCAACAACAACGTGGCTTATTATCGTGTGGATATTTATAGCATGAGCCAAATACTCTAAACGTGATGTTGATTCTAAACGTGGAGGGAAAACCCGGAGGACCCGGAGAAAAATCCAAGTGACCACGGGGAGAGAGATAGAGACACGCAGACTCCAAATATACAGCAGCAGGCATCGTTAGGGTGAGGATTGTACCCACGACCTCCTGTGTACCAGGCGAGGTAGTTAACATCTCGCCACCCCGGCGCCCCAGTTGAGAGTGCGTTAAGCAGAAAAGATAAACGACTCTCAGAAACCTCACCTCTTCGGCCATGGAGTCTTTGTAAAACTTGAGACTGCCGTCAGTCAACACGAACCAGTGCTTCCGCCACTGGCGAGAGACAACGTCGCAATCACACAACGGGAGGCTCCAGGATGCGCCGCTCATCATTACGCCCGACGCGAATTCACAATCGTCCTCTGAGCTGGTGAGCCTCTCTGGGAGAGGAGAATGTGGGAAAAATATCCCGGTCGGGGAAAACAGGCAGATGTCGTGTGTGGGGGAAGGGTAAAGAAGCGTGCAAGTGGATGATGGTGCGGTGGTAACGCTCGTGCTATCTCGCGGCAAAAACAAGGGCCCGGGTTTGATTCCCAACCCGTGGCGCCTTTCTGCGTTGGTTGGTTTGTATGTTCTCCCCTTGTTCTGCGTGGGGTTTCCGTTCTCCCCTTGTTGTATTTCGGGCAGTCCTCGATTTACGAACGCAACTCGTTCCCGAGAGCCGTTCGTAAGTCGAACGGTTCGCAAGTCAGAACTCGGTAATCAACTGTCTTTAATTTCCCACACACACAGACAAACACTCACTCCCAGCACAAGGCCGACTCATTATATCTCGTGGAGATCGCTCAGCTGAACAAAACAGTGCCATGGTTCGATTTTGAAGTGAGAGTCTGCGCGTTTAGTCAATGTAAAAAAAAAAATCATGAAAGCTGGTTCGGAAGTGAGGGTGTTCGTAAGTCGGGTGTTCTTCAGTGCAGGTGTTTGTAAGTAGGGTTTTATCAGTGCGGGTGTGCATAAGTGCGGGTGTTAGTAAGTACAGGTGTTCGTAAGTCGGGTCTTTATCAGTGCGGGTGTGTGTGTAAGTGCGGGTATTCGTAAGTGCGGGTGTGCATAAGTCCATGTGTGTGTGTATGTGATTTCAATCAATTAATTTTAAGTTAATTTTCAGCATCAAGATATTCGCTCAAAATCAGTTCCATTGTACGTGTCTTTTTTTATCGACAGAAGGAAGCCATAGAACCTGGACGGTCGGGAATCAAACCCAGGGCCTTCTTGCTCTGAGGCAGCACGAGCGTTAACCACTATGCCGCCACTCTGCCCGCCAGTATGTAGTGGCCACGAAACTTGTCACCGATGGAGTAAGAGGGTGGACATTGATGGGTACCTTATCATCTTCATCCAGTCTCATGAGCCAACCCTGCTTGAAGTTCAATAGGTCGGGCTAGAACACACACATATGCAGGTCGAATGAAATGAAGTAAACGAGTTTCATTTTACCAGGTAAGGCCCCCTGAACTATAAAATAGTTATAATAAAATGATAAAAATAAAACATAATAAAATAATTCTCACGACGTTTCGGCCACAATGCAAGCAGCCGTCCTCAGGTGAAGAACAAGTCTGTCGATAAGACAGAGTCTGAATGACACGTCCTAGGCTTGGAGCGTCTATTTAAGCTGGGAGGGAGGAGGAAGAGTGCCTAAATAGACGCTCCAAGCCTAGGACGTGTCATTCAAACTCTGTCTTATCGACAGACCTGTTCTTCACCTGAGGAAGGCTGCTTGAGTTGTGGCCGAAACGTCGTGAGAATTATTTTATTATGTTTTATTTTTATCATTTTATTATTTCTATTCTACGTGACTTTACCGAAAGAACCAAGAAGATGAATCCCTGCAGTCACGAAAGCTTTAAATCGAAAATTATAAAATAGTTCTTATTCAGAATTGACCTGGCCACAAATTGATAGCTCAATGAAGTGGCTTATCATCATGTGGGAATTTATAGCAGCAGCCAACTACTCTAAACACGTGATGTTGATTCTAAACGTGGAGGGAAGAAACCGGAGGACCCGGAGAAAAATCCACGCGACCACGGAGAGAGAGAGAGACGCAAACTCCAAATATACAACAAGGCGTCATCAGGGTCGGGATCGAACCCACGACCTCTTGCATACCGGACGAGGGAGATGACATCTCCTAGCGACCATCACTGGTACCAGAACATCTCGATGACATAGATTCTGAGGTCATGAGGTCGTAGCGACTGAAGCCGTGCACGCCACACACTTCACTCCAGCCAGTGCCACGTCGCACCGTGTGACCACCGCTGCTGTCACACAACACCAAAGCTCCCCCAATGTTCCACCAATTTGATTTATGGGTTTTTTTCTTGGTTGGCCGCCAATGCGCTTCTTGGCGACCGGCCCCCCGCGATCCAGCGCTCGCGACTCACCCAGCGCAATCGACTCTTCCAGATCGCACCTCGAGTGACCCCTGCCCCGTGCCCCCTGACCCCTCTCACCGTCATTGTGGCTTCGCTCGTCCGCCGGTCGAGCGACTTGGCTCGCCGCTCAGGGGGAAGGACGCTGCCGAACCTGGCGCTCAACTCCTGGCGAGAGAGTTGGGGGACACCGCGACATACCGGTCCATTACATTGTGTGTGTATGTATGTATGTGTGTATGTATGTGTATGTGTGTGTATGTATGTGTGTATGTATCTGTGTACGTATGTGTGTATGTATCTGTGTATGTGTGTATGTATTTGTGTGTGTGTGTGTATGTGTGTGTGTGTAAATGTGTGTGTGTGCGTTGTGGGGGGCGGTAGTGTAGCGGCTAGCATTATGCTGCGCTACGAACCCGGTAACCCGAGTTCGATTGCCTTTCACGGCCACCAACACCGGTGACGATTATCTAAACCGGTCCTGGGCTTCCCCTAGGTCGACTCAGCCTCAAATGAGTACCTGGTGCGGTGTGTAAATATCGCCACTGGGTAGGCAAAGGCGGCCGGGCGTGATGCTGGCCACCCACCCCCTCGTGTGTCATGCCGGCCTTCATAGGTGCTCACTAACAGCACTTGCCCCAACAGTTTGTTAAGGCTATACTGGGGAGGAATCTTTGTTTTTATGTTGAACTTCTTTCGCACCGTACGTAGCTCATCGGAAATGTGGGGGAAGGACAACAACAAACTAAACACAAGAAGCCGCTCTACAGAAATGCGTCTTCAATGTCGATGTAAAAGTGCACAGCTCCCAGTGGCTTCGTGATATCGGACGGAAGAACGCTCCAGCGGAGCGGTGCAAAGAGGGACAAGGTGACATACCCTTAGGTTCTCTCGGTAAAGTCATGTAGGTAAAATAATAATAAAATAACTTAATTAAATCACGACGTTTCGGAAGCAACACAAGCCTCCATCATCAGGTGTAACTGCTCCAGTAAAATTACTGTAGCGTGTGAAGAAAGCTATTCAAGACACGAAACGTCGTGATTTAATTTAGTTATTTTCATTTATTATTTTTTTTACCTACGTGACTTTACCGAAAGAACCTAAGAGTATGAATCCTTGCAGTCACGAAATCCTCAAATCTAGAATGAAAGGGACAAGGTGAGACAAGGGAAGTTAGCACAGGGGGACAAGATTGGGAACGAAGAGGAGGAGTGGAGGGGGCATGGCAGGAGATGAGAGAGGCGAGATGGGGGGGCATGGCAGGAGCTGAGAGAGGCGAGATGAGAGGGCATGGCAGGAGCTGAGAGAGGCGAGATGAGAGGGCATGGCAGGAGCTGAGAGAGGCGAGATGAGAGGGCATGGTGCTGGCCGTGTGTGAGTGTGGCTGCAGCAGTGGGCAACTGGCATATTTGGAAAACAAGCGCCGTTGCTTCACGCGGTCATAAACTGGGCCGTGTCGTAATGCACGTGTATATCCATGTCGTAAAGGATTACTTCATCAGCATCGGAGTCACGTTAACTCTGAAAGAAGCGCTCCGCTGTGTGAGAGAGGGTGACGAATGGACGCGTCCGTGGGAGGTAATGAGGGGGTCCAAACACCCGGCCCAGCGTTCCTGAGCTTCCGGGGGGATCAAATGACGTGCGGCAGTGACGACTTGTTTACTGGCACGGACGACGTCCTGAATTCCTGCATTCGAGCAGCAGCCGAATGTGTGCGGGACGCTCGAGCGTCCACAGACAAGATAAAGATGTTTATTTTTAAAGCCCCACTCAGCTGCTACGGAGCTATTTTACAGACGTGGCCTGGCTATCACAAGAAAGCTGAAAGACGACGTGGGCTTGCCATCGTCACGTGGGTATTTATAACGGCAGCCAAAAACGCGTGACGCCGATTCTAAATGTGGAGGGAAAAACCGGAGGACCCCGGAGGAAAATTCACGCAGTGGCCACCACGGAGAGAGAGAAAGAGAGACATGCGAACTATACTGAGCTCTAGAGCTCTGAAGAAGAGCCGGATATCTCAGTGGGCATTAACTGGCAAAATAAAAAATAGTTTATAGTATTTTTAGTTTATTTTCTGTGGCAGGGGCAGTAAAGGCCTGAAGCCAGATAGTGAAAGACTGAGCAGGTGAGTGCCGACAGGACCTGGCACAGGAGAGAAGTCATGGCGGGCTGTGGTGAGTTCAAAAGAAGTCACAAACAAACACCACCTTGTTGTGAAAGACCCAACGCAGAAGATTCCTGCGTTTGATCTTCCACGAAGCTCGTGGTCAACCCCTAAACCGCATCCACTGCACAAACCATGGCAGTAGATGCGGGTTGCCTGATGATGCACAAATGGGAAATTAAAACCCTCCAGCAGTAGAAGCGTGCGACCGTGGTCATCCAGAACAGAGACCGTGCAACGTGTAACGACGCAACGCCCCGATCCGCAAATCCGAAGGGGACACCACAGCGACGATTCACGACTCTGCTGCTGCTCCTGACGCGGCTGCCTGGGCTTGACCAGCTGCACGTGGCATTGCAGCCGTCGCTCTGCACTGACATCAGCAGCAGCCGCACCAACGGAGAAGAAGATCTAAATGACTTTCATGGCCTGGCTGGGCTGCCGTGTTTTGCCGCACGGGGCATTTGCCAGGCCGAGGTGACTTGGGCGCGCCGCCCGGTAGATGCCACCGCACCTTCGTCACCGGCGCTGCTTCCCCCTGTGGTGGACATCGCTGCTGTGTCTGGCCGGGCCCTTTCACGTCGCCATTCCCAGTGGCCACCGCCTGCGCCCCATCGCCAACACTCAGCCTGCGCGCCACACAAAGACAAAGATCCCCCACCCCCGCCGCTCCGGTATAGCCTTAACAGACTGTTGGGGCATGTGCTGTCAGCTGGAACGGCACACGAGAGGGTGGGGTGGACAGCACCGCGCCCGGTCGCCTTTGTCTCCCCAGTGGCGGTGTTTACACACCGCACCGGGTACCCATTTGTAGCCGAGTCGACCTAGGGGAGGCCCAGGACCGGTTCAGATAATCGTCACCGGTGTTGGTGATCGTGAGCAGGAATCGAACTCGGGTCGCCGGGTTCGTAGCGCAACACGTTAACCGGCTACATTCCACGGGGCCTGGGGCAGTCGCCCCGATTTACCATATAGCCTTGGGACGGCTCTGGAAAATGAATCAGCAGACAAGTAGGAAGAGCTGTGTCGCTCCACATGAAAACTTAAAACCATTTATTTACGCGGCTCATCGGCAACACCACCTCCTGGGAGAGAAGACTTTCAGCAAGCCATCAGCAAAGTCAGATTTGCTTTCAACCAAATTCTGGTGAACTTGCCAGATGTCTCTTGGGTAGGACCCATCTCTTTATATATATGTGGGTCCCTAAGTCACGGTGGCGACTGCCACGGTAACAAAATGTTAACTCCCTCTCCTGGTATGAAAGAGGTGGTGGGTACGATCACGACAATGACGCCTGCTGGATATTTGGAGTGTGCGTGTCTCTCTCCCCGTGGTCGCATGGATTTTTCTTCGGGTCCTTCGGTTTTTCCCTCCATATTTAGAAGCAACATTCACGTGTTTAGAGTATTTGGCTGCTTAGATTTCCACGTGATAAGCCACTTCGTCTAGCAATCATTTGTGGCCAGGTGACTTCTCAAAAAGAGCTACATAGCTCAGTGGTGACTTACCTGGTAAAATACTACAAGTTTAGTTTAACAATTTAGACTTAAAAGCTCGTGTTGCGATCGCAACACGAGCGGTCTTCATCATCTCTCCGCCTGAAGAAGACCGCTTGTGTTGCGATCGAAACGTCGTGGGTTTTTTGTTTTCTATCTACATGACTTTACCGAAAGAATCAAGAATATTTAGTTTAACAAGTTAATAGTTTTAGCCAACGCAAAACTCTATAATACACAACACAAAATAATCGCGAGTGTCGCTGTGGAGAAACTAAGTAACGGAATAGACCAGCAGACAATCTGCCTCCTTCTCACATCTGAAAAACAAGTGAATTGTTTGTTACAGTGAAAAGGTTTATCTTGACAAGAGTTTACCTCTCACGTCTGACAATGGGCAGTGTTGTGGTGTACGTCTCCTCACCTGCAGGCCGGGCCTCCGGGGGGGCCTGCGCGGGCCGCCCCCTCCAACGTGCGGCCTTCACAGACGTCGTCCCGGCTTAGCGAGCAGGCCGAGGCAGATCTGGGGAGTCCACCTGCGGGCCGTCACCGCCAATCACCGTCCAGCCGCGGGTTACTGTGCACACTCAGAGTCTGCGGCTGAAACACTGCGGCTGAAACACTGCGACTGAAACACTGCAACTGAAACACTGCGACTGAAACACTGCGACTGAAATGCATCGGCAATTACATTGAGGGGCCTGCGTGTCGTCTTGGCACCGATCTCTCATGCCGACACTCGACGACATCGGGTAGAGATCGGTGCCAGACGGAGGTGGCACTACTTGAGTTTATTGGCACAAGACGGAAGAGGAAAGTGGCAACACGCGGCGAGACGTTGCAGGGGACACCTACGGGGCTACCTGCCCACGGATCGTGACGTTGATGGTGATGATGATGATGTTGTTGTTGTTGTCTTGGTGTGGTCTGAGACTGTAGTTGTCTAGGGGTGGTCTGAGACTATTGTTGTTGTTGTTGTTTTTTGCTGCCTTGCCCAAGATTGCATTTGGTGTTGATAAATCGGCAGGTATTGATGTACTTATGCAATTTGGACTCATAGCCTTTATTTATTTTAATTAATATTTAGTGCCTTGCTTAGAGCTATCCGATACTTTACACTCATATCAGTGTCTGTATTGTTCGTCGTTGTTGTAACTGTCTGATTCCGTGCGAACTTCATAGCTCATCGGATCCCTCCTCCAGTCGAAGTAAAGCTCCTGATTCTGTTGGTGCTTATCTCCCGTTCGCAGCCCAGAGCAGGAGGTGGACGTCAGACAATTTCTGGTGACTTCCACAAAAAGTGATACTGATTTTATCAACCCCCGGATCCATGATGATGATGATGGGCCGAGTCAACCCCCTCCCCTCCAACCAGGATGTGAACTCACAACCTTTCCGATTGTGAGCCACTCCCTCTACCGGCCGGCCGGATACTCTCCTTGTGTCTCAGCAGAATGACTAGGACTGCAACGTCTCTCTTTATTACGTGAGTGGACGTCCACGCATGTGGGCCAAGGCTCTCGGGCGTGTTGATCAAGTTATATGGGCATCGAATTCTGTTTCCTTCCTGTTATGATCCTAGCAGTGGCAACAGGCTCTATTATTACGCATTCTAACTATGACAAGTTGTAAATAAACATGAATGTGGAATATGCGTCATTAATATAACCGTTTAATAATTTGTCGTCTTTCATTATTTATTTGGAGAATGTTTGTTTACAGAGCAGGTTTTTTCTGTGTGTGTGTTAGGGAGCGGTGGCGCAGCGGTTAGCGCGCTGTGCAACAAACCCGGTCGAACCGAGTTCGATTCCCCCAACAGCGGTGAGAATTATTTGAACCGGTCCTGGGCCTCCCCTAGGTCGACTCGGCCTCAAACTAGTACCTGGCGCGGTGGTGTAAACATCGCCACTGGGAGACAAAGGTGGCCGGGCGAGGTGCTGGCCACCCACCTCATCGTGTGCCACAGTGCCGGCCTTCATCGGTGCTGCTCGCTAACAGCACTTGCCCCTACAGTCTTTTAAAGGCTACACGGGGGATCTTTGTCTTTGTTGGGTTGCGGTCATTAGCGAGCGCTCTGCGATCACGGCTGTGATAGAAATCCAAGCGGCGTCCTCATTAAGTGCACCACTTATTTTGGAATCGGAACGTAGTGCGGACATGCCCTAAATTAACTCGGCTGAAAATAAATAAATGGCAAAGTGTGTGAATGGTCATCTCTGGGGAGATGAAGGCGGCGGGGAGGGGGTGGTAGCGTCGGCATCCGACGCATCACCCCCCCCCCCCCCCCACGGCTTTAACCGGTCAGGGAGCGTGGACAGAGATTGGGATGAGGAGCGTGAGGCGAGGGTGGCGTAGCGGTGCCACCCGCACCTCACAACCCTCGCAGAGGGCTTGGGTTGGACTGTCGAGTTGGGCGTGAAGTGCGGCTCAGGGACGGTGGGTCGAGTCAACTCGCCCGCCGTGGATTTGAACTCGCGACCTTTCTGAACGCGAGCCGCTCGCTCCGCCGTCGGAGCATAAAAGTAAAAACGAAGCAGTTTTTATTTTACCAGGTAAGGCCCGCTGAGCCATGTGGCTCTTTTTCAGAAGTGACCTGGCCACAAGTGATTGCCCAACGAAGTGGCTCATCCTAATGTGGACACTTATAGCGGCCAAATACTCTAACAGCACTTGCCCCCACACTCTGTTACGGCTATATGGGGGTGTCTTTGTCTTTGGGGGTACCGCGTGTCCGTGAGCGATGGTGCATCTGCTGCATGAACGTCGGGCAGCTGGAGTGGTCTCCAGGCCGACACTGCGGGAAGGCGGCGTCCGTGGCTCCGGGCTCGTCCGTGGCATCGTGACCCGAGGTCGCCTTGGGTGGGCTCGGCTCCTGCCAAAAAAATCACTCCAATAAATTGTCCGCTCAGTGGCTAGGAGATGTCATCTCCCTCGCCTGGTATGCAAGAGGTCGTCGGTTCGATCCTGACGCTGGTGATGCCCGTTGTATATTTGGAGTTTGCGTGTGTCTCTCTCTCTCCCCGTTGTCGCTTGGATATTTTTCCACGTCCTCCGGGTTTACCCTCCACGATTAGAATCAACGTGCGTTTAGATTACTTTGTTTGGCTGCGATACATTTGCACGTGATAAGCCACTTTGTTGAGCTATCATTTGTGGCCAGGTCGCTTCTGAGGTAAGAGCTATACACTCTTTGGGTCTTTCGGTAAAGTCACGTAGATAGACAAATAATACAAAATCACGACGTTTAGATCACAACACAAGCAATCGTCTTCAGGTGAAAAAATACAGCAGGCGGACTGCAGAGGCAGGAGAAAGATATCGGGAGAGCTGCTGCAGCAGCAAGAGGTTATTGAGGTTTGAGATGGGTGCAAGCCAAGGGTAAGTGGGGGGGGGGGGCTAGAGGTGTAATTTGCATGTACATGTAAGATTGGAGAGTCTGAGAAACTTCACGACTATGGTCCTGAAGAGGCGGCCATTGTATTGCTAGAGATGAGAGATCAGCATGTCAATGTAGCGGGAGCCGTCTCACATTGTGATTGGCGTGAGAAGATTGGCATGTCAGAGCCATACAGCTCAGTGGGCCTTACCTGTTCAAATAACAATCGAAATACACCGGCTTCTCGACGCAAACCGCCGATCGAATTTCCGCTCCTTCAATTCCATCAGTCAATCTTCGAAAGCCTCGCAGAGTCGCAAGAGTATTTTCAAAGAGGGTTGTGCCAATTGTTCACAGGAAGCTGCGACTCTACCCCTGCTGCTGCTGCTGCTGTGTCAGCCCCAATGGAGTTATTTTCAAGTAATGATACTCTTAGTTTTTTTCCGTAAAGTCACGTAGGTAAAAAATTATAATAAAATAAAAGAATTATAAATGAAAATTAATCAGTTTATTATTATTTTATTTTATTATTATTTTTTCCTACGTGACTTTACCAAAAAATCCTACGAGTATGAATCCTTGCAGTCACGAAAGCTTCAAATCTAGAACGCAAGTAATGAGGTTTCAACATCGGGATGTTTGGCCGATACCAGTCACACTGCGTGAGACTTTTTTTTTAGAGATGAGAGGAAACCAGAGAAACCCGGGGGAGACTCGCTTGGCTACGTACGGTGAGAAACAAAGTTCAACAGGCACACCTATGTACGTAACGCACAGAATGTACAAACTCCGCAGAGCGAGGGCGCCCCCCGAGTCGGGAATCGAACCCAGGGTGCTTGGTGCCGTGAGGCTGTGGCCGCGTCGGACCGAGAGGGTTAAAAACAGCGATGAGCTGTCGGAAAAGCCTCGACCCAAATCGGGAGACAGCTGGCCAGCGACACGGCTGGCCACCGACACAGCACGGAGTCGAAGCAATGCAGTGGGATGATGAACGGCGGGCCGACCGTGACGCCGTCAGACAGAGATTGTGTTACCAGCGCAGACAGTGCGGGAACATTACTTTTGGTGGGGGGCTCAAATATGTTTTACTATATTACAAGTATTGTTTTGTGTGCCACGTGCTCTGTTTGCAGCGACGTCATGGCTGTGTGCGTGCGTCGTGAGTGCAGCTATGGCGGCGAGTGGGTCTGGCTGTCTGGCTGGGGCGAGCTCCGTGTACCTGCTGGAGAGACTTCCCAGCGTTCCGCTTCTTCAGCGTCTGTTTGTTGACGAGCACGTAGGGGCCCAGCACCTCCTGCCAGCTGTGTGGGATGGGGGGTCGGGGGGGGGGGGCCGTGTCAGCGCTTTGAGTTTCACGCCGGAGCGGCAAACGGAGCGAGGTGGTGCAGGGGGACGCCTCTCACCTCGCAGGCACTGCCCGCCCCGACTGGACAGCTGTGAAAAAGAGCTTTGTAGCTCTTCGGATTCCTCCTCCAGTCTGATTCTGCACCCGAGTGGACACCCGTGTTGCCACCTCCCTACCGAGGCTTGACCCAGATAGACGATGGGTGGTTTGGCTCGGGCGATATTAACAACAGAGATCATCGTAATATTTAGAATTGTTTCATCGTTTTGATGCTGCCAAAAAGGTCCCATAGCTCTAACTGCTCAACCCGAGCTGTGAATACTTCAATACTTGCGTTGCCTTTGTACTGTTCGACTTGTGGCACTGTTCTCTGGCCTAACACTGGTGGTTGAGACAAGGCCATAACGAAGGCTGCTGTCAGTCTCAAATACAATGGGTACATTGTTACCAGGGCACGTGTGTTGGCATTTTTTGCCGCGTATACGGTGGTTAATTGTGACTTGATGATGCCTCTGTCTCTGAAACCTATTGGCCTACACCAGAGGAGCCTCGTGTCTGGCCTCGTCTCACCACCAGTGAGGCCAGAGAACAACGCCAGCAGGCAAACAGCACAGAGGCAGTGCAAATATCAAAGTGTCAGCGCCTCGGGCCGAGCAGTGTTATCAATGGGAGCCATTTTGCCGATATCAAACTGATTAAAATTAACAGGCTAAAACCTTTCCTGTAAAAGGTGTCTATTTGGTGTTTGAACATCTTAACACCTCCTGTATCCTTGCCAGGAAGGGTAAATCCTATCCTTATTGTATTCATTATCATAATAACAACAACAACAGGAGGCAGTGAAATGGTTTCTGCTGCTGCTGCTGGAGACCGACCCGCCAATGTCCTCCCGGGTTTCTCCGCGGACGAAGAAGTGTCGCTGTGGCGTGGAGATGCACAGCGAGTTCCTCTGGCCTGTGCGGCTCTCAGCCTCCACCACCTCCACCACCTCCGACATGCTCACGACGCCCTGCGGCAACGTGCTCGGCTGCACTCGACGACAACGACATCATCGACAAGAACTTCTCGACAACATCCACAACGTCAACATCGACAACATCCACAACGTCAACATCATCAACAACAATATCAACAACATCAACAAGAACATCGACATCAATAATATCATCAACAACTTCAACATCGACAACGACATCAACAACATCACCAACAACATTAACAACGACATCAACAACATCAACAACATCTACATCAACAATAACATTAACATCAATAACATCTACATTAATAATAATGAAAATGTTTAATGCGCATTCCACCCTAGGATTCCACGGCGCAATGCATGGAAAGCAGGAAACAAAAAGGGAACCAGCACGGCCAACCGACCAAACTGAAGAGGGAGGCCACTTTAAAGAGATGGGTTTCAAAGCAGACTTCAATATATCTCTGACTCTGATTGCCTGATTTCAAGTGGCGAGGCGTTCCATAGCTTGGGTGCCACGCTAACAAAAGCCCGATCGCCAAAAGAGCACAGCCTGTAGACCTGGGAGTGCTGAGCAGTTGGAGATCACAAGATCTTAAGGACCTTGATGGAATATATAAATGTGTTAGTTCCTGTAAGTAATGTGGGGTGAGCACAGAGCAGCATCTTAAAATCCACTCGGATTTTACCGGTAGCCAATGAAGGGACATGAGGACTGGTGTGATGTGTAATGTGTGTACGTGGTGTAAGCACCCTAGTAGCTGCATTCTGAACAAGCTGGAGTCTACATCAATATCAACATCATCAACAATAACATCATCAAGTCAAGGCCCTGTCCCTTCACGTCTCGGGCTTGTGCCACTGTGCAACTCCCAGGCTTTGGATCAACCTTTTGTTGCTCTATGCCAGCAAGACAATGAGATAATCCTTCAGATATATTCAAGTCTGTCTCGACACCTCTCCCCTGCGAGCTGGCAGTCAGCCCCTGCCTGTAGTTCTGGCCGTGTACCCTGCACGTGCTGTCTATCCCCCGGCTTTCCATACGCAGTGGTGGTGCATTGGTGGCGATTCACGGAATAAAAGGCGTCACTTTACAAAAGTTAATTATCGTCATCATCACCACCACCAGGGCCGGATTCAGGTTCTTGTAGACCCAAGGCACTTCTGTTTATAGGCCTTCAGTGATAACGCCTCGTCCTTCCCTTGCGCTGCTCTCTATTGATAATGAGATTGTACGAAAAGCACCATTTGAAGATGTTATTGCGAGGTTTGCAATTAATTTTTTTTAAAAACGTTCACCTCCGGTGTTAGTTTCTCTCTCACCTCATAAAAAAACATTGACACTGAATGACTCTGCCTCTTTGTATGTACACTGTGACTATCCTTGCTATGTAAATATATCTATGCAAGATATCTTGGTTAAATTGTTTTGTATCATACAAACAACAACAAAAATGGTCAACATTTTTTTGGTTAGGCCCTTTTTAGTTTTCGTAGGCACAGTGCCTCCTGTGGCCTATTGGACAATACGGCCCTGAGGTCCACCACCATCACCACCACCATCACCACTACCAACATCACCACCACCACCACAAGTCTTCTGCAACATCGACGTGGCACACAACCCCAGGGCGGTAGCGCTGCGGAGCAGCCGGGTCACACGACGGAGGCTGCCACAGAGGGCCTTACCACGGCGGCCTTACCACGGCGGCCTTACCACGGCGGCCTTACCACGGCGGCCTTACCACGGCGGCCTTACCACGGCGGCCTTATCACTATGGCCTTACCACCACGGCCTTACCACCACGGCGGCCTTACCACCGCGGCCTTACCACCACGGCGGCCTTACCATCGCGGCCTTACCACCACGGCGGCCTTACCACCACCACGGCCTTACCACGGCGTCCAGGGCGTAGCGCAGCTCCCCGTGCTCGTAGAGCAGGAAAAAGCGCCTCTGCCATTTCTGTGACGACGAGAGAGCAAGTCACGGGACAGACGAGTTACATCTCCTCCTCCTGCAGCCACTCCCCACCTCATCTCGCCTCTCTCATCTCCCTCCGTGTCTCCTCCGTGTCTCGTCCTCTTCGTATCCAATCTTCTCTCCGTCCCTCCTCCTCCTCCCTGTTCGGTCCTTCTCCCTCCTTGCAGCCCTCCACTGGAATCAACTTCCCCTGCACATTGAGCAGCACTGCTACCCATAGACTCAGCACTGCTACCCATAGACTCAGCACTGCTACCCATAGACTCAGCACTGCACCATAGACTCAGCACTGCACCATAGACTCAGCACTGCTACCCATAGACTCAGCACTGCTACCCATAGACTCGCACTGCTACCCATAGACTCAGCACTGCTACCCATAGACCAGCACTGCTACCCATAGACTCAGCACTGCTACCCATAGACTCAGCACTGCACCATAGACTCAGCACTGCTACCCATAGACTCAGCACTGCTACCCATAGACTCAGCACCTGCTAACCATAGACTCAGCACTGCACCATAGACTCAGCACTGCTACCCATAGACTCAGCACTGCTACCCATAGACTCAGCACTGCTACCCATAGACTCAGCACTGCACCATAGACTCAGCACTGCTACCACTAGACTCAGCACTGCTACCCATAGACTCAGCATGCTACCCATAGACTCAGCACTGCACCATAGACTCAGCACTGCTACCCATAGACTCAGCACTGCTACCCATAGACTCAGCCACTGCTACCCATAGACTCAGCACTGCACCCATAGACTCAGCACTGCTACCCATAGACTCAGCACTGCTACCCATAGACTCAGCACTGCTACCCATAGGACTCAGCACTGCACCCATAGACTCAGCACTGCTACCCATAGACTCAGCACTGCTACCATAGAACTCAGCACTGCTACCCATCACCCATAGATCAGCACTGCACCATAGACTCAGCACTGCACCATAGACTCAGCACTGTCACCCATAGACTCAGCACTGCCCATAGACTCAGCACTACCCATAGACTCAGCACTGCCCATAGACTCAGCACTGCTACCTATAGACTCAGCACTGCACCATAGACTCAACACTACCCATAGACTCAGCACTGCACCCATAGACTCAACACTGCCCATAGACTCAGCACTGCCCATAGACTAAGCACTGCCATAGACTCAGCACTGCCCATAGACTCAGCACTGCATAGACTCAACACTGCCCATAGACTCAGCACTGCCCATAGACTCAGCACTGCCCATAGACTCAGCACTGCACCCATAGACTCAGCACTGCCCATAGACTCAACACTGCACCATAGACTCAACACTGCACCCATAGACTCAACACTGCCCAAGACTCAGCACTGCCCATAGACTCAACACTGCCCATAGACTCAGCACTGCCCATAGACTCAGCACTGCACCATAGACTCAACACTGCACCATAGACTCAACACTGCTACCCATAGACTCAACACTGCTACCCATAGACTCAGCACTGCTACCCATAGGACTCAGCACTGCACCATAGACTCAGCACTGCTACCCATAGACTCAGCACTGCTACCCATAGACTCAGCACTGCCCATAGACTCAGCACTGCTACCCATAGACTCAGCACTGCCCATAGACTCAACACTGCCCATAGACTCAGCACTGCTACCCATAGACTCAGCACTGCCCATAGACTCAGCACTGCTACCCATAGACTCAGCACTGCCCATAGACTCAACACTGCACCATAGACTCAACACTGCTACCCATAGACTCAACACTGCTACCCATAGACTCAGCACTGCTACCCATAGACTCAGCACTGCACCATAGACTCAGCACTGCTACCCATAGACTCAGCACTGCTACCCATAGACTCAGCACTGCACCATAGACTCAGCACTGTCACCCATAGACTCAGCACTGCCCATAGACTCAGCACTGTTACCCATAGACTCAGCACTGCCATAGACTCAGCACTGCTACCCATAGACTCAGCACTGCACCATAGACTCAACACTAATACCCATAGACTCAGCACTGCTACCCATAGACTCAACACTGCCCATAGACTCAGCACTGCCCATAGACTCAGCACTGCCCATAGACTCAGCACTGCCCATAGACTCAGCACTGCCCATAGACTCAACACTGCCCATAGACTCAGCACTGCTACCCATAGACTCAGCACTGCCCATAGACTCAGCACTGCTACCCATAGACTCAGCACTGCCCATAGACTCAACACTGCACCATAGACTCAACACTGCTACCCATAGACTCAACACTGCCCATAGACTCAGCACTGCCCATAGACTCAACACTGCCCATAGACTCAGCACTGCTACCCATAGACTCAGCACTGCCCATAGACTCAACACTGCACCATAGACTCAACACTGCTACCCATAGACTCAACACTGCTACCCATAGACTCAGCACTGCTACCCATAGACTCAGCACTGCACCATAGACTCAGCACTGCTACCCATAGACTCAGCACTGCTACCCATAGCAGAGGTGTGGACTCGAGTCATGTGACTTGGACTCGAGTCAGACTCGAGTCATGAATTTGATGACTTCAGACTCGACTTGGACTTGCATAACAATGACTTTGTCCCACCTCTGACCCATAGACTCAGCACTGCTACCCATAGACTCAGCACTGCTACCCATAGACTCAGCACTGCTACTCATAGACTCAGCACTGCTACCCATAGACTCAGCATTGCTACCCATAGACTCAACACTGCCATCTAAACCACTATTTTTGTTACCGCTTTTAAAACGTTAGAGAGAGAGAGCGCGCCTTGAGCTAAGGCGCTCACTTTCTCTCTCTATATATATCAATAATAAATAAGATGCGACGAATGAATGTTAAAGGGCAGGAGACCTGTCGCTGAACTTACCCTCGACCTCTGCAGAGAGTTCCCGAAGTCGGTCCCCTCTGGGGCGAGGCACAGCCACCCGCCGTAGAGCGGCTTGGCCTGCACACGGCAGGGGACGAGAGCGCGGGGTCATGCGGGGGTCACAGGGCAGAGCGGTGACGCTCGCGAGCAGAGCCGCGTGAGCTCGACACCAGACTCGGGCGCCCATCTCTGTGTGTGTGTGGGGTTTGTGCGTTCTCTCAATCCCCCTTCCCTCCTCTTCTTCAGAGAGAGTGGAGTTTGTATGATCTCCCCCTGTCCCAAAGAGTGAGTGGAGTTTGCATGATCTCCCCCTGTCCTACAGAGTGAGTGAGTGGAGTTTGTATGATCTCCCCCTGTCCCAAAGAGTGAGTGGAGTTTGCATGATCTCCCCCTGTCCTACAGAGTGAGTGAGTGGAGTTTGTATGATCTCCCCTGTCCTAAAGAGTGAGTGGAGTTTGTATGATCTCCCCCTGTCCTAAAGAGTGAGTGGAGTTTGTATGATCTCCCCCTGTCCTACAGAGTGAGTGAGTGGAGTTTGTATGATCTCCCCCTGTCCTAAAGAGTGAGTGGAGTTGTATGATCTCCCCCTGTCCTAAAGAGTGAGTGGAGTTTGTATGATCTCCCCCTGTCCTAAAGAGTGAGTGGAGTTGTATGATCTCCCCCTGTCCTACAGAGTGAGTGAGTGGAGTTTGTATGATTTCCCCCTGTCCTAAAGAGCGAGTGGAGTTTGTATGATCTCCCCCTGTCCTACAGATGAGTGAGTGGAGTTTGTATGATCTCCCCCTGTCCCAAAGAGTGAGTGGAGTTTGCATGATCTCCCCCTGTCCTACAGAGTGAGTGAGTGGAGTTTGTATGATCTCCCCCTGTCCTAAAGAGTGAGTGGAGTTTGTATGATCTCCCCCTGTCCTAAAGAGTGAGTGGAGTTTGTATGATCTCCCCCTGTCCTACAGAGTGAGTGAGTGGAGTTTGTATGATCTCCCCCTGTCCTAAAGAGTGAGTGGAGTTTGTATGATCTCCCCCTGTCCTAAAGAGTGAGTGGAGTTTGTATGATCTCCCCCTGTCCTAAAGAGTGAGTGGAGTTTGTATGATCTCCCCCTGTCCTACAGAGTGAGTGAGTGGAGTTTGTATGATTTCCCCCTGTCCTAAAGAGCGAGTGGAGTTTGTATGATCTCCCCCTGTCCTACAGATGAGTGAGTGGAGTTTGTATGATCTCCCCCTGTCCCAAAGAGTGAGTGGAGTTTGTATGATCTCCCCCTGTCCTACAGAGTGAGTGAGTGGAGTTTGTATGATCTCCCCCTGTCCTAAAGAGTGAGTGGAGTTTGTATGATCTCCCCCTGTACTAAAGAATGAGTGGAGTTTGTATGATCTCCCCCTGTCCTACAGAGTGAGTGGAGTTTGTATGATCTCCTCCTGTCCCAAAGAGTGAGTGAGTGGAGTTTGTATGATCTCCCCCTGTCCTACAGAGTGAGTGAGTGAGTGGAGTTTGTATGATCTCCCCCTGTCCTACGGAGTGAGTGAGTGAGTGGAGTTTGTATGATCTCCCCCTGTCCTAAAGAGTGAGTGGAGTTTGTATGATCTCCCCCTGTCCTAAAGAGTGAGTGGAGTTTGTATGATCTCCCCCTGTCCTACAGAGTGAGTGAGTGAGTGGAGTTTGTATGATCTCCCCCTGTCCTACAGAGTGAGTGAGTGAGTGGAGTTTGTATGATCTCCCCCTGTCCTACAGAGTGAGTGAGTGGAGTTTGTATGATCTCCCCCTGTCCTACAGAGTGAGTGAGTGGAGTTTGTATGATCTCCCCCTGTTCTACGGAGTGAGTGAGTGAGTGTAGTTTGTATGATCTCCCCCTGTCCTACAGAGTGAGTGAGTGGAGTTTGTATGATCTCCCCCTGTCCTACAGAGTGAGTGAGTGGAGTTTGTATGATCTCCCCCTGTCCTACAGAGTGAGTGAGTGGAGTTTGTATGATCTCCCCCTGTTCTACGGAGTGAGTGAGTGTAGTTTGTATGATCTCCCCCTGTACTACGGAGTGAGTGAGTGGAGTTTGTATGATCTCCCCCTGTACTACGGAGTGAGTGAGTGGAGTTTGTATGATCTCCCCCTGTTCTACGGAGTGAGTGAGTGGAGTTTGTATGATATCCCCCTGTACTACGGAGTGAGTGATATTATCCACACATTTCTCAATTGGGATCACACAGCAGCAGCAGCATCGTCTCCTGCTACAACTCGGCAGGACTCTCTTGAAAAAGAGTTGTGAGACACTTAGTGAGGCTGTCACTGGGTAACTAAGTGGCATTCTAACGATAACACAGTAGTCATGGTCAACCCCCCTACAGAGTGAACTGGCACCAGGGAGCCTATTGAGACAAAGTCTCCTCCTACTCAACGGAGACCTGGGTCAAACAGGTTCACACACGAACATAACACATTAGAGACACTATTAAAAGTACTCAAAATGTAATATGACAATAATACAAACATTACAAAGTACAACAGACTCGAACACGAGATTAAATTAAGGTTGAGACGAACATTGAACGAGGGTAATTAAGTCGAAAGTACAATTAACACGTGGAAGAACAGAGCAAACGAAGCGAGATTGAGAAGGGGTCGTGGTGACGGGCATCACGTGGCCTTCGACTTCGAGAGCAGGGCACGGCCACGTGCGGGAGTTGGTGAGTTTGTTGACGACTACCACCGTCTTGCTCGCACTCACCACTTGGTGAGTTTGTTGACGACTACCACCGTCTTGCTCGCACTCACCACTTGGTGAGTTTGTTGACGACTACCACCGTCTTGCTCGCACTCACCACATGGTGAGTTTGTTGACGACTACCACCGTCTTGCTTGCACTCACCACATGGTGAGTTTGTTGACGAGCACCACCGTCTTGCTCGCACTCACCACTTGGTGAGTTTGTTGACGACTACCACCGTCTTGCTCGCACTCACCACTTGGTGAGTTTGTTGACGACTACCACCGTCTTGCTTGCACTCACCACTTGGTGAGTTTGTTGACGACTACCACCGTCTTGCTCGCACTTACCACTTGGTGAGTGTGTTGACGACTACCACCGTCTTGCTTGCACTCACCACTTGGTGAGTTTGTTGACGACTACCACCGTATTGCTTGCACTCACCACTTGGTGAGTTTGTTGACGACTACCACCGTCTTGCTCGCACTCACCACTTGGTGAGTTTGTTGACGACTACCACCGTCTTGCTCGCACTCACCACTTGGTGAGTTTGTTGACGACTACCACCGTCTTGCTCGCACTTACCACTTGGTGAGTGTGTTGACGACTACCACCGTCTTGCTTGCACTCACCACTTGGTGAGTTTGTTGACGACTACCACCGTCTTGCTCGCACTCACCACTTGGTGAGTTTGTTGACGACTACCACCGTCTTGCTTGCACTCACCACTTGGTGAGTTTGTTGACGACTACCACCGTCTTGCTCGCACTCACCACATGGTGAGTTTGTTGACGAGCACCACCGTCTTGCTCGCACTCACCACTTGGTGAGTTTGTTGACGACTACCACCGTCTTGCTCGCACTCACCACTTGGTGAGTTTGTTGACGACTACCACCGTCTTGCTCGCACTCACCACTTGGTGAGTTTGTTGACGAGCACCACCGTCTTGCTCGCACTCACCACTTGGTGAGTTTGTTGACGAGCACCACCGTCTTGCTCGCACTCACCACATCGCACCGTCCACGGCCTCTTGAAATATTGATTTGTGGGGGTTTTTTCCCTTCGTTTGTCTACCTAATTTGACCAACAACAGAATCAAATCTAAGTGGCTCTTATATTGTCAATGTCGTTACCGGATCTCCCCTCTCTGGTCATGAACACACGAGGCGACAGCGGCCCTCCAGACGGAGATGGGAGTCACCACGAGCTCACGGTGGACAACAACACTATGTCCATCGGCATGTGTGTGTGTGTGTGATGGAGACTCATGAAGGACGCTGCTCCTGGGCAGTTGGAGGCAGTCGCCCTCCAACAACAACAACAACAACGGACGCCAGAGGAGCGACGCTCACAACAACGAGCGAAGCGCCGGGCGGATAAAATGAGAGCAAGTTGGCACGGTAGGGGGGCACATCTGGTGTATCTGCCAGTCGTCTGTCAGTCAACCCATGTGGGTCCGTCGGCATAATAACGACACGTGGGTCTGTCCCGCGACCTCCTGTCAACGAGCCTTCGACACTTCACGTGGCCTCAAAGTGCACGTGGCCTCAAAGTGCACGTGGCCTGCCACAGGCGCCGTGGTGACGTCGACGTCACTTAGTGGCGAATGGCGTTTGCTGGTATTGGGCGTTGTACACAGAACGAAGCACAATACCTTGCTGCCGATCTCGTCAAGAAGCCTCAACCACCATCACGCAAACTCCAGTCATCCTCAGAGCAGCAGCAGCAGCAGCGGCGGCTTTTGGCTGCTGGCCATCGAAAAAAGACGGCCACTGTATCGCGCGCTTCTGCGGCCGTCTGGAACGCTCTTCCGTCTGATATGAGGAAGTCGCTGTGAGATATGCACCTTTGCATCATCTCGATTGAAAACTAATTTATTTAGAACTTCTTTGTGTTTTAGTTTGTTGTCCTTCCCCCCGCACCTCCGAGTAGCACGGTTGGCTACGTACGGTGCGAAAGAAGTTCAACACGCCTTGAACTTCCACCATCCGTGGAACGTGGAACAGACTCGGCGTCGGGGTCACAGGCACCACGGAGGAGAAGGGGGCTTCATCATCAGCGTCGTCTCAGCGACGATTCACGAGTGGCCGGTGAAGTTGGCACAACAGACAATAATCATGGGGTGTATCATCGCTTTCATTCAGATATGCATAGAGCTGTGAAGCAGTAGCTTCCAACTGGCAGCACAGTACTCAGAACTGCTAATACAGTCGCCTTTCACTTGTGCATCCAACTTTCGCTGAAGACTCACGACTTCGCCACTCCGCTACTCGTGACGCTACCACCCGGGCTCCCCCCCCCCGTGCACGCACCACCCACGCCGCTCACGCCAGCGGCATCAGGCCGCACAGAGGTGAAGACTTTTTGTGTACGACGGATATTGTGTGTATCGCGTCCCCCTTTGCACACCACGACGCACACAAACGAGTTCGAACCGCCCCCCACCTACAACATGAGACCGTTTTTGCCAGAATCAAAGTTTGAAATAATAAGAAGAGGTTTTATCCTTTCTGGCAATACAATAGGAGTTGTGAGAGTTGGTTTTGCCCTTTTTTCTGGCAACAAAACAGGTGCTGAGATGTTAAAACACCAAACTGTAACCTTTTACAAGGAATCATGTCTGAATTAACCACAATACTTGTGGTCAGAATGCAAACAA
The DNA here is from genome assembly GCF_015708825.2 of Lethenteron reissneri. Lineage (NCBI taxonomy): Eukaryota > Metazoa > Chordata > Hyperoartia > Petromyzontiformes > Petromyzontidae > Lethenteron > Lethenteron reissneri. Next base: position 14,046,166 of record NC_083822.1, read on the forward strand.
AACACATACTCTGATAATATATGCATTGTCTTTGAAACGGATTGGTCCACACCAGAGACAGCTTTCTTTTGAGCCTCGTCTGGTCAAACACCGATTTGAGACTAGGCTCAAAAGAAAGCGAGCGAGTGAGTGAGCGAGTGAGTGAGTACGTGAGCGAGTGAGCGAGCGAGTGAGTAAGTGATTAAGTGAGCGAGGTAAGCGAGTGAGTGAGTGAGTGAGTGGGCGAGCGAGCGAGTAAGTGAGTGAGCAAGTGAGTGAGTGATTAAGTGAGCGAGTAAGTGAGTGAGTGAGCGAGTGAGTGAGCGAGTGAGTGATTAAGTGAGTGAGCAAGTGAGCGAGTAAGTGAGCGAGTAAGTGAGCGAGTGAGTGGGCGAGCGAGTAAGTGAGTAAGTAAGCGAGTGAGTAAGTGAGTGAGTAAGTGAGCGAGCGAGTTAGTAAGCGAGCGAGGTTAGTGAGGGAGTGAGCGAGCGAGCGACTAGCGGTGTTGCCCCCCCTGCCCCCCCTGCCCCCCCCCGTGTTTGCTCAGTCCACAAAGCAAGCCCCGAGCCCCCCACTCGTGGGCGCTCTTCATTACCAGCCAAGTGGCGCCGTTCGTTCTCAACGCACGGGGAGCGGTGGCGAGGAGATGTTCACTAGCTCGCCTGGTGTACAGGAGGTCGTGGGTTTACAAGCCTCTCTCTCTCATCATCACAGTGACTACCTCGCCTGGTGTACAGGAGGGCGCGGGTTCGATCCCGACCCTGCCGTAGGGCTGAACGATTAATCGATTTCAAATCGAAATCGCAATTTGAAACAATGCGTTTAGCAAATCGCAAAGGCTGCGATTTTTGCGATTTGAAAAGTCCGATTACTTTCTTAATGGAATTGTTTTATTTTATTATTATTATAACTTTAATTATTTAACTTAACAATTGTTCTATGTTTGATTGTTCTATTTCAATTAAAGCATTTTAATAAATACATGTTGGAAGCAATTCATATCTTTTAAGTTCTCATCCTTGCATTAGAATATATAGAGCTGTTCATATTTTGATGGTATCACGTGGTAATGCTCCATCACATGTTTTAAATCTATTACACAGTGAATATTGAACTGAAGCTGGACTTTAATTTTTATCGCAAATCAAATCGCAATATCTGTCAGAAAAATCGACTTCCTCGCCTGGTGTACAGGAGGTCGTGGGTTTACAAGCCTCTCTCTCTCACCATCACAGTGACTACCTCGCCTGGTGTACAGGAGGTCGTGGGTTCGATCCTGACTCTTGACGATGCCTGCTGCTGTGTATTTGGAGTCTGCGTGTCTCTCTCCGGGTCCTCCGGTTATCCCCTCCACATTTAGAATCAGCATCACGCGTTTAGAGTATTGTATTTGGCCGCTGCTATAAATGCCCAAACGACGAGGATGATCGTGATGATGTCAGCCATTCGTGATAGCCAGGTCGCTTCTTGGAAGAAGAAGAAGAAGAAGAAACACAACAAGAAGAAGAATAAACACAACAACAACAAGAATAAACACAACAACAACAAGAAGAATAAACACAACAACAACAAGAAACACAACAACAAGAATAAACACAACAACAAGAATAAACACAACAAGAAGAAGAAACACAACAACAAGAATAAACACAACAACAACAATAAACACAACAAGAAGAAGAAACACAACAATAAACACAACAACAAGAAGAATAAACACAACAACAACAAGAGCTGTTGTAGAGAGCAGCTCATCGAGCTGGCACGAGAGTCGACGCCCCGCTGCCGCTGCTGCGCTGTCTCTCCCCCAGGTGACCACCACCACCACCACTACCACCACGCACCTGAACCAGCTCCCCCAGGTGACCACCACCACCACCACTACCACCACGCACCTGAACCAGCTCCCCCAGGTGACCACCACCACCACCACCACGCACCTGAACCAGCTCCCCCAGGTGACCACCACGCACCTGAACCAGCTCCCCCAGGTGACCACCACCACCACGCACCTGAGTCAGCTCCCCCAGGTGACCACCACCACCACGCACCTGAACCAGCTCCCCCAGGTGACCACCACCACCACCACCACGCACCTGAACCAGCTCCCCCAGGTGACCACCACCACCACCACGCACCTGAACCAGCTCCCCCAGGTGACCACCACCACCACGCACCTGAACCAGCTCCCCCAGGTGACCACCACCACCACCACCACACACCTGAACCAGCTCCCCCAGGTGACCACCACCACCACCACCACGCACCTGAACCAGCTCCCCCAGGTGACCACCACCACCACCACGCACCTGAACCAGCTCCCCCAGGTGACCACCACCACCACCACGCACTTGAACCAGCTCCCCCAGGTGACCACCACCACCACCACCACCACCACGCACCTGAACCAGCTCCCCCAGGTGACCACCACCACCACCACGCACCTGAGTCAGCTCCCCCAGGTGACCACCACCACCACCACCACCACGCACCTGAACCAGCTCCCCCAGGTGACCACCACCACCACCACCACGCACCTGAACCAGCTCCCCCAGGTGACCACCACCACCATCACCACCACCACGCACCTGAACCAGCTCCCCCAGGTGACCACCACCACCACCACGCACCTGAACCAGCTTCCCCCAGGTGACCACCACCACCACCATCACCACCACCACGCACCTGAACCAGCTCCCCCAGGTGACCACCACCACCACCACCACGCACCTGAACCAGCTCCCCCAGGTGACCACCACCACCACGCACCTGAACCAGCTTCCCCCAGGTGACCACCACCATCACCACCACCACGCACCTGAACCAGCTCCCCCAGGTGACCACCACCACCACCACGCACCTGAACCAGCTCCCCCAGGTGACCACCACCACCACCACGCACCTGAACCAGCTTCCCCCAGGTAACCACCACCATCACCACCACCACGCACCTGAACCAGCTCCCCCAGGTGACCACCACCACCACGCACCTGAGTCAGCTCCCCCAGGTGACCACCACCACCACCACCACGCACCTGAACCAGCTCCCCAGGTGACCACCACCACCACCACGCACCTGAACCAGCTCCCCCAGGTCACCACCACCACCACGCACCTGAACCAGCTCCCCCAGGTGACCACCACCACCATCATCACCACCACCACGCACCTGAACCAGCTCCCCCCAGGTGACCACCACCACCACCATCACCACCACCACGCACCTGAGTCAGCTCCTCCAGGTGACCACCACCACCATCATCACCACCACGCACCTGAGTCAGCTCCCCCAGGTGACCACCACCACCACCACCGCCACCACCACCACGCACCTGAGTCAGCTCCCCCAGGTGACCACCACCACCATCACCACCACCACGCACCTGAGTCAGCTCCCCCAGGTGACCACCACCACCACCATCATCACCACCACGCACCTGAGTCAGCTCCCCCAGGTGACCACCACCACGCACCTGAACCAGCTCCCCCAGGTGACCACCACCACCATCACCACAACCATCACCACCACCACCACGCACCTGAGTCAGCTCCCCCAGGTGACCACCACCACCACGCACCTCAACCAGCTCCCCCATGTGACCACCACCACCACCACCTGAACCAGCTCCCCCAGGTGACCACCACCACCATCACCACAACCATCACCACCACCACCACGCACCTGAGTCAGCTCCTCGTCCAGGGCCGGGTGCGAGTCGCGGGCCCGGAAGCAGTCCTGGCACTTGCTCTTGTTGAAGATGTTCGCTCGGAACTTGAGGCACGAGGCGACCTCCTTGCCCGCGAGCATGGCGGCAGCAAGCCGCGAGAGAAGTGCTTCAGCGGGAGATGGTGGGTGAGGTGGTGGTGAGGGAGTGAAGAGGTGGTGGTGAGGAGATGGTGAGTAGATGGTGGTGGTGAGTGAAGAGGTGGTGATGGTGAGGAATCGGTGGTAGTGAGGAGCTGGTGGTGAGGTGGTGGTGAGGAGCTGGTGGTAGTGAGATGGTGGTGGTGGTGCGGTTGCTAGTGGGGAACACAGCACGCTGCCCGCCTGTGTCGTCAGCGGCGCGGTGGTGGTGGTGATGGTGGTGATGGTGGTGGTGATGGTGGTGATGGTGGTGGTGATGGTGATGGTGGTGGTTTTGGTGATGGTGGTGGTGATGATGATGATGGTGGCACGCACGAGTTCCAGACGCGCGCTACGGTGCCTCTGCACTCCCCATCACCCGTCTGCCCGTCTCTCAATTGTCACAACTTGGACATAGTGCTGTTTGTCACTGGCCGCTCACACGCTCCCGCCGTAGTCACGACCCCCGCCTCCAGCCCCTCATCCTGGCATCGCCGCAGCGAGGAGCAGCAGCAGCAGTCACAGAGCAGCAGCAGTCACGGTGCAGCAGAAGCAGCAGCAGTCACGGAGCAGCAGAAGCAGCAGCAGCAGTCACGGGGACAGCAGCAGCAGCAGTCACGCAGCGGGGACAGCGGCTTGACAGGCGCGCGTCACGCCACGTGCACTGCGGCAGCAGCAGCAGCAGATCACATCACAGCTCTCCAGCTCTCTCCCCTCTCTCTCCTCTCTCTCGCCGTCTGCCTCCCGCTGTGGCTGCGTCTTAAAGGCGAGGACGACACTTGGGTGCGAGCGAGCGAGTGTGAGAGAGAGTGTGTGAGTGAGTGAGTGCGTAAGAGCCCCGAATAGGACCGGCGGAGTGCGGTAAGAGGATCCGCGGCGCGCTCGCCGGCAGGCCGGTGGCCGCTGCTCGCCGCGTCACTGCAGTGCACACACGGACACACACACACACGCGTAGAGACAAAGATGCCCCGTGTAGCCTTTAACAGACTGTAGGGGCAAGTGCTGTTAGCCAGCAGCGATGGAAGGCCGGCACGGCACACGAGGAGGGGGGGTGGGCAGCAACATGCCACACCACCAGACAGACACAGACAGACACACACACAGGACACACACACAGACAGACACACACACAGACAGGCACACAGACAGACACAGACACACAGACACACACACACACAGACACACACACACACCAGACAGACACAGACAGCAGGCGGGCAGCAACACTCAGCACTCGGCACTGCGTCCCTCTCCCGCCGCGTGGCGGTGTCCAGACGCCGCCGGCGACGTCTCTGCCGCCCCCCGGGCTCACTCCGTCTCGAGCCCCTGGGGCAGCGGTGATGGAGCGGTGGCGCAGCGGTTAGCGCGCCGCGCTACGAACCCGGCCACCCGAGTTCGATTCCCGCTCACGGCCACCGACACCAGTGACGATTTTATGAACCGGTCCTGGGCCCACCCCTAGGTCGACTCAGCCTCAAAACTGGTACCTGGTTGCTTTGTGTAAACATCGCCACTCGGGATACAAAGGCGGCCGGGCGTGGTGCTGGAAACCCCACCCCCTCGTGCGCCGTGCGTGCAAAAGGTCCTGCTCGCGAACAGCACTTGCCCTAACAGTCTGTTGAGACTATACGGGGGGTCTTTGTCTTTGGTGTGTGGCCGGCATCGGGGTCCCGTGGATCCCGAGCGCCCTCTGTGGACCTGGCGAGCTGCAGCAGCAGCAGGAGTAACAGCCGCTGCTGCTGCTCTGCAGCTGTTGCTGCTGCTACTGCTGCTGCTGGGGCTGCTGCTGCCGCTTGTTGTTGCTGCTCCTACTGCTGTTACTCCTGCTGCTGCTGCTCCTTGCTGCAGCAGCAGCAACAGCAGCAGCGGCAGCATCACCACCATCACCACCATCATCACATGGGCCGAGTGAGGCACAGAGAGATGGCATCACCACCATCACCACCATCATCACATGGGCCGAGAGAGGCACAGAGAGATGGCATCACCATCACCACCATCACCATCACCACCATCATCACATGGGCCGAGAGAGGCACAGAGAGATGGCACCACTACCACCACAATCGCCACCACCACCATCAACACATGGGCCGCGAGAGGCACAAAGAGATGGCATCACCACCATCACAATTATCACCATCATCACATGGGCCGAGAGAGGCCGAGAGAGAGAGAGGGCATCACCACCATCACCACCATCACCACCATCACCACCATCACCACCATCACCACCATCACATGGGCTGAGAGAGGCACAGAGAGAGAGGGCATCACCATCATCACATGGGCCGAGAGAGGCACCATCATCACCACCATCACCATCATCACATGGGCCGAGAGAGGCACAGAGAGAGAGAGAGATGGCACCACCACCACCATCACCATCATCACCATCATCACATGGGCCGAGAGAGGCACAGAGAGAGAGAGAGATGGCACCACCACCATCATCACCACCATCGCCACCAGCGTCACCACGTAGGCCGGCATGCGGCCTCTGCGCTGCGTTCTACGGCCACTGAGTGGCAGTGCATCGCCGCGATCTCGCGGCCTGTCGAGTCACCCCCGTGGCCTTAAAATACACAAGATAGTATTATTTTTATGATATTGCATAAAACAGTTGAACACGCAGTAGGCTTTCGCGTCCAATGTTTTCTCCATAATAAAGGTGTGTTTCTTTGGGTTTGATCGCGTGCATATAAATGTGTCGTTAAACCCGCCACCACCCAACACAGCCAATTAAGTAAGGTTTGTCACGTAAACAGAACGTGCCAATTGGTTACTACAGTTACAATGACGTTAACGTAATTTAATTAGGCTTAACACGTAGGCTTTCGCGACCAATATCATCCGTAATACAGGCGTCTTTTGGGGTTAGATAGCGTGCACATTTAAATATTTACGCGATTTAACCCCCCAAAAAAACCGGTATTAATAATTAATTTCATTTAAACACAGTCTACCTGGATATTATATCACGATAACCCTCATATCGTACGAAAAATCGCGAGGTAATTCCGGAGGCAATGCACCTTTCCACAGCTGTTCTTCCACCTGTACAAAGCGAATGTTTTGGTCCACATCGGCCTTCTCCTGCGAGTGCACAAAGCATTTGGTTCACCACAGGCGAACTGTGGGCCGGTTTCAACATTCAGTGCCTCATCAGCACGCTTGGCACGCTTGCTTGAATCAATGCTGGTGGACTGCCGGATGTGTGCACTGTGCAGACAAGTCCACTTTCTGTTTGATAGTATGGGTTCTGGTTCGAGGCAACATTCTATAATTCACAACACAAAGTCCTCATCAATAATAATGATGACACTTTCATTTTATATCGCGTCATTCATGCCAGTAGCATCCCGTAGCGGTGTCATTCGCGTCGCTGTTGAGAATGAAAAGCGAAACATGTTGACACTTGCTGGACACGGTGATGGGTTTATGGCCTCATCAGCGCGGCCCTGATGTGGATTCTATGCACTGTATGTTGCACTTCTTTCGCACCGTACGTAGCCAGCCGTGCTATGTGTGTATGTTGCACTTCTTTCGCACCGTACGTGTGTAGGCATCTCTGTAGGTGTGTCTGTGTGGGTGTGTCTGTGTAGGTGTGTCTGTGTAGGTGTGTCTGTGTGGGTGTGTCTCTGTAGGTGTGTCTCTGTAGGCATGTCTCTGTGGGTGTGTCTCTGTAGGAATGTCTCTGTAGGTGTGTCTGTGTAGGTGTGTCTGTGTGGGTGTCTGTGTAGGTGTGTGTGTGTAGGTGTGTCTGTGTGGGTGTGTCTCTGTAGGTGTGTCTCTGTAGGCATGTCTCTGTGGGTGTGTCTCTGTAGGAATGTCTCTGTAGGAATGTCTCTGTAGGTGTGTCTGTGTAGGTGTGTCTATGTAGGTGTGAGGCGAGGAGTGGTGGTCGTGGTTACTTATGCCCCCACCGAAGACGAACATCCGTGGAGGGATGCAGGCAAAGCCGATGAGTCAGATACCTTCTATGACCTCCTGTCACAGGTGCTGGCTAAAGTGGCCACTCGGGACAGAGTCGTCTTATTGGGTGACTTCAATGCCCGAGTTGGTCATGATGCTGGCACCTGGTCTGGAGTGATTGGAAGGCATGGGCCAGATCAGCTCAATAACAACGGTAGGAGGCTGCTAGATTTTTGTGCAGCCCATGGGCTTGTAATTACCAACACGCTCTTCCGGCATCGGCGCATCCACACAACATCATGGATGCATGCCGGGTCCAAGCAAGAACATCTGCTGGACTACATAGTGACGGACCAGCGGATGCGAACCCATGTCCTTGACACCAGGACCTACCGTGGAGCTGATCTGCCCTCTGATCACCGACTAGTCATCTGTAAGATGCGCCTGCCATTCTTCCACTCCGGTGGTGGGTGTACACCCAGGACCCCATTCCAACCAAAAGTGGCCTGGTCTCAGTTAGCTGATGAAAGTTGCAAGCGAGAATTTCATCATCGCTTGCAGCTCGGGTTGGCATCGTCCCCCACTCCTCCTGATGTCGAGGGTTTAGGACTGTGACTCATGTAGCTGCAATGGCTGCTTTGGGTACGCAGTCCAGACCTCCCCAGAAACCCTGGTTGACAGAGGAGGTGCTCAGGTTAGTTGAGAAAAAGCGACAGGCCCACTCTCATCGGCTACAGCATCCCACGTCAGAGAATGAGGAGGTTTACCGCAGCCTTCACTCGGAGGTTCGGAGAGCCGTAAGGCGCTGCAAGGATGGGTGGTGGTCGCGGGTTGCTGAGGAGATGGAGTCTGCCTCAGTGGCCCGCGATCACAAATCACTATTTAACTCCATCAAAAAGTAACCTGCAGCGCCACACCTATTACCATCATTAGGGGAAAAAACGGTGATCCAATCTCCGACCCCCAGGAACAGGTTTTGCAGATTTGCTGAGCATTTCTGTGAGGTCCTGGGGGAGGGGAAATCCCTCAGCCAGGAAAACATCATGGCACAAAGTGGGGATAACCCTGCTGAGGCTGCGGTGCCTCAAATATTGGAAGAGGTCACCCCCTGTGAGTGGCTGGCTGAGGTGCCATCTGTTGAGGAAGTACTGAAGGAGATCCGGAGTCTGAGACCAGGAAAGGCACCGGGCAGAGATGATCTCCCAAGCGAAATGCTGAGGGAGGGTGGCATTTGTGCACAGACTGCCCTATATGACATCATAACAACAGTCTGGACCACTGGATGGGTTCCGCAGGATTGGAAGGATGCCCTGATGGTTCCCCTCTTTAAGAAGGAGGACCGCACAGACTGTAACAACTACAGGGGCATCTCACTCCTCAGTGTGCCAGGTCCTGGCAAGGATTATTCAACATCGCCTTGCTAGGCACGCTGAAGAGAGGCTTGCGGAGCCCCAATGCGGTTTCAGGAAAGGGCGGTCCTGCACAGATGCCATATTTTCTGTCCGTCTGCTACAGCAGAGGTGTAGGGAATTCCCACAAGACCTACATCTCTGCTTTATTGACCTGGTCAAGGCCTATGATACCATCAGTAGGCCTGGGCTCTGGGTTGTTGTCACGAACGACAACTTCATCTGTCATTGTTTGTGTTTGTGCTTCTTTTGGTGACATTTCTTGAATGATTATTTTGCTTGGCAGTAGCTGTATATAGGATTTGGCCCTCAATTTTAATTCATGTACAGCGTGGTGGGATGCAATTAGCATGAATGACGCAATACAACATTACATCATGATTCATTATTAAAATCCTCTCAGAAGGGCTCTGTAGGAAGAGCGTTCTCGAGACGAGGCCATTCCTCCAGCAGCGGATTGAGCAAGGTCTAATTATACATAACCCGTGAGTGCATGCCACAGAAGGAAGTCAAGCAGGCGTGTGTAAAGAGTACTTCATGTTTATTTTGTATCGTGGACGCAGTCGACCGTAGAAAACTGAATGCACACCTCTACACATTGTACAAAATCCTTCCGACCAACGGTTCAAGTCCGACCGACGATGGTTCACAGCTCCCAACGAAAATTCGTTTGCAGCTAAACGTCGCCTACGACCCGTGCACACCGAAGGCAAGTGCAATTGTCACAAGTTCATCAAATATTCAAGTAAAAAAAGCCACTGCTGTACAAGAGCGAGCGAGCGTCTGTTGTTATTTGTTTGTGCAAAACACAAACATCTGCGCGAGCTTTTGAGTCTCCCCAGCGATCGATAAGAACACTTCTGGCCGAGGGTGCAGCGGCACCTCGAGAGGGGAAGGGGTGAGGGGGGGGGGTAGCGACAAGAAACACGCCACTCGATGTTGCGGCCACGTGAACGCAGCCCCGTTGCGTTCGTTACTCGAGGACACGCGGCAAGCCAATCGACCGAAGTTTTTGGTGAAGTAATTTGGAGTGATGCGGAGGCTTTACGTCTAAAATCCACCGTTGGTTCTGGGCAGAGCGCATTTCGAGAAACCGCACGTGCGTGCGTCAGACGCTAGTAACAACCGCTGCACCCCTACACACACACACCTTGCAAATAAATTACATCCATCGCGTGAATGGATCACCCGCGTCTCCGCGCCAACTGCTCCACTTGGCAGGCCTCCTTAGTGCAGGAGAACATTACGAGCAATGACTGTTGAAAAAAGCTTGGAAAGCTCATCGGATTCTTCCTCCAATTATAAATAAATATTCGACTCAGTGGTTGGCACACGCGGGGCTGCGATTAGACGAATACACTTTGAGCTCTGTTTTATTTCATAAGCGACCTGGCCGTCACAAATGAGAGCTGAACAGAGCGGCGTATCGTCATCGCGTGGAAATGTGTAAAGCAGGAGCCAAATGCTGTAAACGCGTGTTAATGTTAAACGTGGATGGAAAACCCGGGGGACCCGGAGAAAAATCCACGGGTAGACGGGGAGAGAGAGACGCGCAAACTCCAAATATACAGCAGCAGGCCTCGGGTTCGGGATGGAACCCACGCGCTCCTGTATACCGGGCGAGGGAGTTCACATCTCCTGGCCACCGCGGTGCCCGGATTGGAGATGGGAGGCAGACACGGCAGCAAGCCGACACAGCCCCTGGCCTCGACATCGCGAGAATCGCCCACGGCTGTCTGCGTCACGGCGCCACGTAAAAACTATCTCGGTTAAAGCAGTGGAGTCGAAAGGGGGGCACCGCGTAAACCGCCCCCCCTCCCCCACCGCCGTCGACGTCTCGTTGCGGACTTACAAAGAAAGACATTTGCCGCGTGGTGTTTAGCAACCGCTTAAGAGATCGTGCAAGAGGCGACGAGGAGACGACTCTCAACTTGGCAGGGGCCGTGCCACGTGACACGTGCCACGTGGCGCCACTCCGCAACTCTCCCTGCCGCGCGTGTCACGAGCGCGCGCTCCAAGCTCACCCACGCGCATTGTCACCCACGCCGAGCTCGTCACAAGACGACGCCTCATACCCGAGACTGCCTTCGGATTATTCCGTCGACGCGAATCTCGTGGTCTCCACCGCTAGAATGTCGCCACGTGCACCGTGCAGCGCTTAGTGCCGCTGCGAAACGTAACGGGGCTTTCGCGCGTGCACAATTCACAAGGTGACGTCTCGCAGTCGGCACGCGAAACAAGAGGTGGGCGTGTCGCGTTATCGGCGTCCTCAATCAAAGTCCGTAAGACGACGGCGACCCTCATCACGACACAGAACTAATGCGACTGAACGCCGCCTGGAATTGATTCTCAACACAACAGGATAACAAGAGGCAAGCAGCCATTTAGAAATTGCACCAACAGCTTATTGGCCGAACTGCACACGCACACAGCTCCCTCGATCTTTGCTTAAAATCCCTGTCGGGTCCCCAGTGGGGCCAAACGGCGCAATGCAACGCCGCGTGTCTGTGCCCCGCCTCAATCACTCTCCTGCCGGGCACTCGGAGGTGTTCAGCTGGAAGTTACATCCCGTTCCCTTGCTCTGTGTCTCTCCCTCGTGCGTGCGCGTGCGTCTGGCTGCAGGCCCAAGGCCCGTGTCGTTAAACACAAACGAGCCACGTGAGTGCAGAAAGCGCAGCGAAAACTGTTCGGCTCCACAAAGCTTCAATGTGTCAAGGTAAGTGTTGACTTTTCACATTCGTTAAATACAAATGCTCACATCAATGTAAACCGTGGCACCGTAATGAAGTTGACGATGTGTGTACGCTCGATATGTCTAAAGAGTTATACAACTTCAAAATATTAAATATCTTCTGTACAGTGTATATGTTAAAAGTTCCCTTTCACTTGAAATGTAGACATTGTAACTTTAGTTTTATTTAGCGATATGTTTTAATATCTTATATTGAATTTTAGACTGTTCATACGTAGTGAACAATTCAGCATCTCCATGTCTGCACGTGTATGGGGAGCGGTGGCGCAGCGGTGAGCGCTACGCTGCTCTCCGAACCCGGCCACCCGAGTTTGATTCCCGCTTACGGCCACCGACACCAGTGACGATTATCCGAACCGATCCTGGGCCTCCCCTAGGTCGACTCAGCTTAAAAAAGGAGTACCTAGTACGGGGTGTAAACATCGCCACTCGGGAGACAAAGGCGGCCGGGCGTGATGCTGGCCACCCACCCCCTCGTGTGCTGTGCCGGCCTTCATAGGTGCTGCTCGCTAACAGCATTTGCCCATACAGCCTGTTAAAGGCTATACGGGGAAATCTTTGTCTTTTGTGCGTGTGTGTGCGTGTGTGTGAATGTGTGTATGTGAATGTGTGTGTGTGAATGTGTGTGTGTGCGTGCGGGTGTGTAAACCACCGCAAGCCCAACACAGGCACTGTGGTGATGACGTCCTTCACGCCGTGCGTTCACGCGCAGTCAAGGTCCCCTATCTCAGGTCGATCACAAATCTAAAGAACAAAGTGTCCGATGCTCAAAGTCAGCGACGATCCTTGCAGCACTCCTTGCCTCTCCCCCTTCTTCTTCTGCACTTTTTCACCTCACGATGCAGCACGAATTCAGGTGATGCAGCTCTCCTTCACATCACGATGCAGCACTTGACCACAAGATGCAGCACTTGACCACAAGATGCAGCACTTGATCACATGATGCAGCACTTGATCACATGATGCAGCACTTGATCACATGATGCAGCACTTGATCACATGATGCAGCACTTGTCCGAGCGCTCTTTGCTCTGCGAGCGACACAGCAGCGCCTTCTGGCGCACGTACAGCAAGTCGCTGTGCACGCTGGGCTGCGCGCGCACGTGGCCACCAGCCCGCACGCGTCGTCCATCGCCTTCGAAGCGCCCGAGCCCCCCCCCCACAGGCCGCCCCTGCCGTGCCCGCCAGGCCGCCCGTCGCAGTCGCCGTCCCCTTCCCCCCCCGCTCCTCCTCCGCCCCTTCCCGGGCAGGACAGCGCCGAGACGCGTCGGTGCAGGGCAGGGCTCATCTCTCGGGGCAGCCCCGCCAGCGTGAAGAGCGCGCGGAACATCTCGTCCACGCCGTGGTTGCGCTTGGCGCTCACCTCGAAGTAGGGCGCGCCGGCCCCCAGCGCGGCCACCACCTCGTCCCGGGACAGCGCCGCCGCCGGGGCCTGCGAGGGATCGGCGCCCTCGGGGCCGCCCCCCCCACCGCGGCGGCGGCCGCCCCGGGGGGCAGCTGCTGCTGCTGCTGCTGCGACGCCGGCTCCGCCTTGTTGGCGCAGATGACGATGGGCACGTCGTGCAGCGAGTGCGTCGGGCGGTTGCGCAGGCACGCCTTGGTCTGCAGGATCTGCTCGCGCAGGCGGCACGCCTCGAGCAGGGACTCGCGGCTGTCCAGGCTGAATACCAGCACGAAGATGTCGCCTGTGGCACACACACGGACACAGAGAGAGAGACACGCGTCAGCCTACGGGGGAGATCGGGTGTGGGTGGCTGAGTGGTGGCTGAGTGGTGGTGGGTGGTGGGTGGGTGGTGGGTGGGTGGGTGAGTGGTGGTGGGTGGGGGTGGTGGGTGGGTGGCTGAGTGGTGGCTGAGTGA
>NC_083823.1:0-37952 GCF_015708825.2 Lethenteron reissneri
GGTAGACACGTGGTGAAGTATGGTGAAATAATGCAAATATCTTCTCGCAGTGGATCGAGAAAAGTTCTGCGCGTGTGACCTGTGTGTGCTCTTTTTGTGTTTTATATTCTGGGGGGAAATAGTGGACAGCCACCTCCCGTGTACGAAGTGCCACCACCACAACTATCACCACCACCAACAGCAGCCACCACCACCACTAGGCATATGGCGGCATTTAACGAGCGGTTCAAGCTTGCTAGGATCTGTCTGTCTGCGGCTATAAAGGGATGGTATTTGCGATGGAGCGGAGGGCCGTCTGGATTCATCGATTAAGACGGCCGCGTGTATGGTGGTGGTGGTGTGTGTCTGACACTCGGTGCCCGCGCTAGCGAGGAGAGAGACAGCTTTATTTACGTTTTAATTGGCTGGAACATTTGGATGTGAGGTCGTATTTATTAAATTAATTCGAAGTCCCGAAGCAACATTGAGCACTGCTCAGGACTGGGGAACCCTCCCCCTCTCCCCCATTTTTTAAAATAGTTTACACTGAAGGCCGAATTAGAATGTCAAAACATTTGCCGGGGATGCACATGACAACCAACATCGCAGCTGCTTATGTCAATGCGAGCCCACCCCCTCCTCCACCCCCCCCTCCTCCACTCCCCCTCCTCCACCCCCCCCCCTCCTCCACCCCCCCTCCTCCACCCCCCCCAGCATCGACATCGTCGATTGAGACGCGCTACAATTACGAACGCTGTCCTGTTGCCAGCTCGGTAAGAAAGCATTGTTCCTCCAGTGTCCGATTAGTGCGGCGAAGAAGAGTACATGTATTTAAAATCACAGCTGTTGAGCACACCAAGAGCCCGAAGGTCCGAAATACAATAGGCAGCCCGTTACAAAACACAGCCTTCGTGAAGGTGCAATAGATGAGAGAGTAAAGTGCGTTTCTTGGATTCAGCACGGTCTTTGCACGAACAAAAAGAGGCGATGTGTAATTTATCACTGGAAACTTTTTTTTGGTTTGGGTCGGGATCCTACTGGTAAACTGGAATCGCCACGCATCTAAGTAGTCGTAGCGAGAGGAATACTGGATGTGGTGCGCTGGCTGTGGAAATAATTTCTGGTTGCCGACCCTAACAGTCCCGGCTGCGAGTAAAGCTCTGTGTACTGCATGGTGTCGCTCGCTACGCTTTCACCTTCATCTCTTTCTCTCCCTTCGTTCACCCAGCCATCCCAACCCCTTCTCCCGCCCCCTGTCTCCCCATCATCCATTCCTTCTGCCTCCCGCATGCCTCCCCCTTTTCCCTCCAGGAACACTCCCCTCCCGCCACCCCACTCAATGCCTCCGCTCTTCCCTCCTTCCACACCCCCGTGCCTCCCTTCTTCACTCCCGCATCCCTCCCCAATGCCTCCCCTCAATCCCTCCCCTCCTCCCTATACCCAACCCCCCCCCCATGCCTCCACTCCTACGTTACCTCTTCCACTCCACCCCCCACGTGCCTCCCCTCTTCACTGCCGCATCCCTCCCCAATGCCCTTCCTCCATTCCTCCCCCCACGCCTCCCTCCCCACGCCTCCCCCCCCCCCACCACCAGTTTCCTCCATCCCTCTCTCATCCACAGCGGCCACCAGAGTCCCGTGCAGAGTAAAAATAGCCGCGCACACTGGAATGGCCGTGCAAGCTAAACGCTTTATTTTATCCTGCGGGGCCAGGCATCTCGCGAGCCCCACGCGGCCGCGTGAATTGCTTCAGCGCGGGTGGCGCTGCGGTTGTACGACAGAGAGAGGGAGAGAGAGAGGGCAACCGGAGAGAGACTCACAATGAGGATGCGTGTTTCTCGCGTGATACTGCTCCGTTGGCAGTGGTGCATAAAAACAATCAACAACAACAGCAGCAGCAGCAAAACTAAACACGTTCGTTCATCGCACTGGGCATTTTTTTTTGTATGCGTATAGACACTGTTTTGTAATAGGCGACGTTTCGGGCAACGACTCTTCTTTATGAGTCACTTTGGGAAGGTTTGGCGTAGGGGGTTGCAATTGTGTTCCTGGTATTCCCTTGATGCTCAGTCGACCTAGGGGTGCCCGATGAACGGTTCAGATAATCGTCACCGATGTTGGCCGTGAGCAGGAACAGAACCCCGTTCTGCGGTTTTCAACGCAATTCACTACCTCTTCCGCAAGGACACACACGTGCACATACATACCGAAACAAAGTCCCCCCTATAGCCGAAACAAACTGCTCCGGTCTGTGTTGAGTCCAGGTAAACGCGCACGAGGGTGTGGCGTGGACAACACTACAAAGACAAAGATTCTCCCCTGTAGCCTCAACAGACTTGGTGGGGCAAGTGCTGTTAACGAGCACGTATGGAGGCCGGTACAGCACGCAAGGGGGGTGGGTGGCCAGCACCACGCCCGGTCTCCTTTGTCTTCCTAGTGGAGATGTTTACACACCACTCACCAGGTACTCATTTGAGTCTAAGTCGACCTAGGGGAGACCCAGGACCGGTTCAGATAATCGTCACTGATGTTGGCCTTGAGCGGGTATCAAACTCGGCTCGCCAGGTTCGTAGCGCAGCGCGCTAACCGCTACCATGCGCACACGTGCACATACATACATACATGCACGCACACATACAAATATAATCCGTATAACCTCACAGGCTTTGGGGCAATGTGCACTCTCACACACACACATGCAAGCACTCTCTCGCAAACAGACACGCGCATGCGCACGCATGAGTAGCGACGGCGCAAGGACGCACATTCGTACGATTCCCTCCCCCCTTCGCCCCCTACCCGAGTCTCTATCTTTCCAGGTAATGCGTATTGGCAGTTGGCACTCGCACAAGCGATGTAATAGGGGTAATCAGTCGATAATAACGCGCCGCATGCAGTGACGATTGGGCGATCGAGGCGGGTGATGCGGGAAGAGCAGTGGGCGGGGGGGGGGGGCACGGACTACTATTCCACTCGTGTGGCCGTTCACGTGGGCACGCAAAGGCAAATTCCCGTGCAGCCTACATGGACTGACGGGGAAAGTTATGTTAGCAAGCACATATTAAGGATGCCATGTACACGCGCACGAGGCTGCGGTGTGGCCAGAACTACAGAGAGACAGATCCTGCAGTGCAGCCGTAACAGACTTGGGCAGGTGTGCTGTTAGCGAGCATCTGTGAAGGCGGGCACCGGTACACGAGGGCGGCCGGCCGCCTTTGTCTCCCTATTGGCCTCGGTTACACTACGCACAAGGTACTCGATTTGAGGCTGAGTCGACTTAGTGGAAGCCCAGGGCCGAGTTGGATAATCGTCACCGGTGTTGGCCGTGAGCGGCAATACGAACAATACGAAATGGTGGGGGTGGGGCGGGTCGTACCCGAGCCGCCCTAACCACCACATTACCGCTCCCCCAATGAATAAAAAAGAACATGCACGCATCACACACACACATCCCACGCACACCGCAGACACTCCAAGTCTCTCCTCTCACGCAGTAAATGGTATCCCATGCTCGTTGCCATCAGCGCGACCGCTTAAAGCCTTCAAACGCGACGCTGATTTAAGCACCGAGGCGGTTACTCCGCCTGTCCCCGGCATCGTTGAAGCTCTCCCAACAACTCCGCTCTCTCCCCGCCAGTTCGAGAGAGAGAGAGAGAGGGGGGACATGGGGGGGGGGGTAGCTGAATTTATCGGTGTCGAGAAAGGAGAAGGGGGATGACGTAATGGACTGGGTTCTTGTTTCGTCACCTGGCCAGGCGACGCGCCGTGTCAGCACGTGTCACGTCCGCTTAGGCTCGAGGCGCAGCGGAGGAGATGCTGCTAGCCCCCCCCCACCCCCCAAACCCTCCCCCCCCTTCTCCCACTGCTGCCCCATCACCCCCTCCCGCCCTTGCTTCCACAACCAGCACGTCACCCCCTCCTCCTCTTCACCACCCGTGCGCTCGAACGCCCGTGTTGCAGCACCGATGCCGTATGCCTACAGATTGCCCACATATGCCGCCCTCCCCCCTTCATTCTCCATCCCTTCTTCTCTCTCCCTCCATCCCTTCCATCTCCCCGGTCCCTTCATTCTAAATTTCTCACCTCCACCTAATCACCCATCCCTCCCCCCACCTCATCCTTCCCCCCGTCAGTCTCCATCCCTTCCTCCCTTCTCTACCCACCTCATCCTGCATAGGAGGCGAGCGTGCGTGGATAGGAGGAAGGGGGGCAGTGAGAGAAGATACGAATACTGTTGATGGGAAGCTCGGGGAGTGTGAGAGACATAGACACGCACGCACATTCGTGCACGCGCACAAGTGACACGATGACACGAGGGTCAAAGCGCCCCAATCATCAGCATCGCAAGCCAGGGTCAATCCACTGCTGGATGAAGTCCTCCCCAAGCCGCAACTGTCGACCTCGAGAGCTCGACATCAACATCATTGTCCTCACACACACGCAAATACACGGCCTATTGTGCATGCCAGGCTCACATGTAACATCTAGGGCATGTTGCACCACGTGGCGCTGTGGCGCAATTAAAGCGGGCAGCGACGGAATCACCGATCTCGCTGAAATGAGCCAAACAAATGAAGGGGGCGTGTTACACAATGACTCGATCCATGGATCGATTACCAATGAAGCGACACAGCGATTAATCCGCAAGTTATGATCTACAATGACCAGATTTGGGTAAAAACACGCCCCTCCTGCCAAAGCCACGCCCACGTTCTTCCATATATGGGGGGGGGGGATCTCTGATCGGTGGATTTGTCGTGTGTATGATTTTTTTGCGTTACAGCGCCGCTCGCAAGAGTAAACCAAATGCAGGCGGTGTCCTGCTCAACTTTGCATTGGGGTCGGTTTCTCATGTCCCGTTCACAGGCCTCGGCCAGTGGTGTAAGCTCCACTTTCATACAGCGGAGGCCAGCCTCATCTATATTAAAGGGAATTTGAAAGATAAATTTGTGAATATGTGTGTCTTTTCAAAATGTTTAGTGTACTTCCCGACATGCAACAAACTTGAAATTTGCCATGTGGGTATTTTCCAGACTGTACACCATGCAAAGATTATAAACATATACTTTTTGGGGGGGCGCAATAATGCATATTATATTTTGCACGGCAAGTGGCCTGTGACGTCACATCTCTGTCATGTGACCCGTATGCGAAAGCGTAACGCAGTGTGCCTGCTGATGTCACCCCCCCCCAACCCTCCGCGGGTAAAGTGAAATACAAATGTGTTGCAGGTCTAAGGCGTTCTTTGCGCAGCATTGGTTTATTATTTCAATCGTTTACTGCCGTACGCACCCTGAAAGTTGTGTGTGTCTGCAGCATACGCGTGTATGTGTACCTATGGACGCGCGCGTGTGTTTGTGGGGGGAGCGGCAGTGTAGTGGTTAGCGCACTGCGCTACGAACCCGGCGACCCGAGTTCGATTCCCGCTAAACGGCCACCACTGGTAACAATTATTTGAACCGATCCTGGGCCACCCCTAGGTCGATTCAGCCTCAAACGAATAACTGGTGTGCTGTGTGAACATCGCCACTGGGGAGACAAAGGCGGCCGGGCGTGGTGCTGGCCACCCGCTCGTGTGCCGTGCCGGCCTTCCTAGGTGCTGGCTAATAGCACTTGCCTCCTACAGTCTCACAGGCTACACGGGGGATCTTTGTCTTTATCCTGTGTGTGTGGGGGGGGGGGGGCAGCCACTTACATAGCGATTCGCACGCTGCGCTACGAACCCGGCGACCCGAGTTCGATTCCCGCTAAACGGCCACCACCGGTGATGATTATTTGAACCTGTCCGGGGTCTCTCCTAGGTCGACTCAGCCTCAAACGAGTAACTGGTGTGCTGTGTGAGCATCGCCACTGGGGAGACAAAGGCGGCCGGGCGTGGTGAATCCAAGTCCCGGTCGAAGCCGGGTAGTAAAGCTAGTCTACATACAAGAGAGCCACTGTTGTCTTCACCACAACGTGGGTAGCCTTTTTTTGTATCGACCTCGGTGGGCTGATGGACTGAGTCAGGGTCGAGCCGCTGTGCGCTGAATGTCGGAGCCGACACAGCGCAAGGCGTGTGACGTTCGTTGTCTGCATGCAAACACGTGGCCAGAGTCCGTCTCACAAAAGGGCATGTGATTAGCGTAAGGGGCGCTTACCTGATCATTAAATGCCGCTCAATTTGGAATTAAGATTGTTAAAAACACACACACGCGCGCGCGGCTTACACCGCAAATGTATTTGACGTTTTGAGAATAATTGAACGCTGCCAACAGTGTTGCGATATTCATACACAGACCTGTCCCGGTTCAATTCGATCTCCCGGCATTGCAGTTTTAAAAAAAAATGTGTAGGTCACTTAAATCACTCACTCCCCCCACCCACTCCCCCCACCCCACACCCCCCCCCCTCACCCACTCCCCCCACTCACTCCCCCCACTCACTCTCCTCACCAACTCCCCCCACTCATTCCACCCACTCATACCCCCCACTGCCCCCACTCATCTCCCCCCACCCACTCCGCCACCCACTCCTCCCACCCACTCCCCACCCACCTCCCACCACTCCCCCCACCCACTCCCCCCACTCACACCCCCCACCACCTCCCCCACTCACACCCCCCCCCTCACCCACTCCCCCCACTCACCTCCCTCCACTCACTCTCCTCACCAACTCCCCCCACTCATTCCACCCACTCATACCCCCCACTGCCCCCACTCACTCCCCCACCACTCCCCACCACCCCCCCACCAACTCCCCCCACCAACTCCCCCCACCCACTCCCCCCACCCACTCCCCCCACCCACTCCCCCCACTCACTCCCCCCACTCAATCCCTCCACTCACTCCCCCCACCCACTCCCCCCACCCACTCCCCCCACCCACTCCCCCCACCCACTCCCCCCACCCACTCCCCCACCCACCCTCTCCTCACCCACTCCCCCCACTCATTCCACCCACTCCCCCCACCCACTCCCCCACCCACTCCCCCCACTCCCTCCCCCCCACCCACTCCCTCCACTCACTCCCTCCATTCACTCCCTCCATTCACTCCCCCACCCACTCCCTCCACTCACTCCCTCCATTCACTCCCTCCATTCACTCCCCCCACCCACTCCCACCACCCACTCCCCCCACCCACTCCCCCCACTCCCTCCCCCCACCCACTCCCTCCACTCACTCCCTCCATTCACTCCCTCCATTCACTCCCCCCACCCACTCCCTCCACTCACTCCCTCCATTCACTCCCTCCATTCACTCCCTCCATTCACTCCCCCCACCCACTCCCTCCACTCACTCCCCCCACTCACTCCCTCCACTCACTCCCCCCACCCACTCCCACCACCCCACTCCCCCCACCCACTCCCCCCACCCACTCCCCCCACTCACTCCCTCCACTCACTTCCCCCAATCTCTCCATCTCCTCCCCACCATCGCTGTTCACCCAGCCAATATAAATGGGTACGCAACAGTTAATTCTCATTTAATTTCTTTAGAACTGGCCTTTTTACGTTCAGTTCGTTGTCCTTCCCCGCACCTCCGATTAGCATTGTTGGCTACGTACGGCGCGAAAGAAGTGCACAACATACGTACGCGCAATTCGGTCGGCAGGTCATGTGTTGGAGAGGTGGTTGGGGTCAAATGTGAGCACTTGCCACTTCATCTAACGAGGGTGGAAGTGTGGGCCAAAACTGTCCTCGATAAATGGGGTCTCTCTCCTACATGCTCCTACTGGACAACTGTGAAAAGGAGCTTTATAGCTCATCGGATTCCTCGAATATGAAAAAATATTCTGATTCTAGTTCAGAGCCCACCCCTCGTCCAACAGCAGCAGTTGGCTTAAGCAAGTAATTGCAGGGCACCACCTTTATCCTAATATATTTGTTACGTTGAATTACACAGAGGTGCAGATGTTACAACGAGTAAAAACACAATTTTTTGTGTTTACATATATATACAAATCCGCCGACTTAATTATCTCAGCTTTGCGAAGCATATTTTATTAAATAAAGATGTTACATTAGTAAGAGAGGAAAAACACGATTTGTCAAACCCCATTTGAATCTCTTCGTAAATGGGCCACTGAGAGCTTATATTAAACATTTACATTTCGTACTCCTCCAATCTAATAAAATTCGAAGAGCAATACCAATAATGCAATGAACCGATAGCTAATGTGCACAAGCGATGTTCTTTGGTTGTTGTTTTTTCCTCTCGCTTAGCTATGAACCCTACAATTAGAGTTCCATTCACCAGCATCCGTGACATCAGAATTGGCCATGCCTCTCTTCCCCTTCAGCAGCCCGCATTGACCGGCGTGGTGAAGTATGGTCAATCCGCTCCCAACCTCCCTCCCTCCCCCGTGGCCGACAGTGTGGGAGATTCCCTCGTAATTCTCATCCACGGATTAATTAGCAATGCGATGTATTTGATATTTTAAATGTCCGAGCGTTTGAATAAAGTGCCTGTATTGCCCTTATCAAGCGCACCCATATCTCGCAGCAGCTCGTTTGTCAATGCCCTGGTTGGATGAAGGCCTCCCCATGCCGTGTCGCACGTAGGGGTTTATATTTGTTTTCACCATACTCCAACACTCTGATCTGTGCGGGTTAGTGAAGGGATACGTGGGGTCTGCTTTAGATGTCACTCGTCTCTTTGATGGACGGGGAACAGGCAGGCAACGAGCAGCGACAACCGCGGCGAGAGGTTTACTGGACGCGGTGTTCCGAGTGTGTTGTGAATCTTGTTGGTTCTTTTGGTTAAGTCACGTAGAAGGGAAATAATAAAATAATAAAAATAAAACATAATAAAATAATTCTCACGACGTTTCGGCCACAACGCAAGCAGCCGTCCTCAGGTGAAGACCAGGTGTTAGAGTCGCGGCCTGGTCTTCACCTAAGGAGGGCTGCTTGCTTTGTGGCCGAAACGTCGTGAAAATTATTTTATTATGTTTTATTTTTATTATTTTAATATGTCTCTGCTACGTGACTTTACCGCAAGAACCAAGAAGATGAATCCCTGCAGTCACGAAAGCTTTAAATCGAGATGTGTTGTGAATGTTTTTTTTTTCTTTTTTTTTTCCCGAGTCGCCGAAAATGTGTTCCATCTCAAAGCAAAGCGTTTTACTTGCCACTGATGATACGGCGGTCCAACGATCAAACTCAGCTCGCCGGATCAGCTGCACGATGCGCTAACCACTGCGCCACCACTTATGTTAAGCATCACTAGGTCCTCATTTGCCACGTAATATTTTCCGTGGCAACGCTCAACCTCTCAGATCCCGCCTCTCAACAGCGTAAAGAGGGGGGGGGGGTGTAGCGGGGGAATATTTTCCGGAGCTCAGCCTCGAACAGCTTCGGATAACTTAAGCCCCGCGGATGACCTCTATACGTGTCGAATCGGCCACGGACTAAGCCCAGAACAGATGACAAGGGCCCATTCATCTGGCTCCCTGGCCGTTCTGTAATTGATCTAAATGGGCTGTGGACATCATTTAATTGATTTGCCGATGCGCGCGGGATATTTGGTGCGTTTATTTTTGCGAATCGACGCAAATTCAATCAGACCCTTGCCACGGGGAGGGGGTAAAAGTGAACCCTGTTACAAGAGCGGGTTTTTATTAGAGGTGGCTAATAGCAGCGGCTCGAGAGGAACCGGCGAGAGACATTCATTAGGGTCCCAAACGCGGTTACTGCTGACACCGTACGCGTGTAAATAACATTGGACGGGACATGCGGGAACACGCAGACAAAGATCCCCCGTATAGCCTTCAACAGACTGCCATGGCAAGTGCTGTTCACGAGCTCCTCTGAAGGCGAGCACGGCACACCACGGGGTGGGTGACCAGCACCACGCCCGGCCGCCTTTGTCTCCCGAGTGGCGATGTTTGCACACCGCACCACGAGCTCAACAAAAGGCGGATTCGATCTAAGAGAAGCCCTCGCCGTGGCGTGGTTCTGGCCAAGAACACCCCCTCGTGTGCCACTGTGCCGGCCTTCATAGGTGCTGCTCGCTAACAACACTTGCCGCCCAGTAAAGTACGTCTGTCCGTACGTAGCCGACCGTGTACACGCAATGTACTCGTTCAGATAACCGGTAGCCAATGCAGCTCAGCGAACACCGGGCGGACAAGGGTCGGTTACTTTGCAGTACCCGTCACGACACGTGGCGGAAAGACTCGTGCCTGCTAAGCCGACACGGGGTGATCTTTGTCTCTTGCACCTCTGAAACTGTCGGCTCGCCTCGTCTCCGAGAGAGGAGAGAGGGAGGGAGAGAGAAAGAGAGAAAGAGAGAGAAGAGAGAGAAGAGAGTGCGCGACGGGTTGCCGTGATGTGCTGCTTCGCAACTCGCGCTCCGGGCTCTCATTGATCCTTGATCTACGCGATGGCCGGAGATCGCAAATCGCTGCGGGGGTAGCGAGGAAGGTGGAGGGGGGAGGGGTGATGGGCGGGAATGGGCTGCGGTATTTGGGGGGAAGGGGGGGAGGATGTTTGGGGGGCTAAATGATAGGGATAAGGGGAAGGCGAGTGGGAGAGAGAAATGGGTGGGAGGGGGGGGGGCTAGAGGTAGGGGTAAGGGAGAAGGGGGTGGGCAAGGAAAGGAGGTGACAGGGGGTGGTAGGGGGATTTTGTGTGGTAGGGGTCAGGAGAATGGGGGTGAGGGAATGGGCTCAGGGTGAGGATGTGAGTAGGTTCTAGAGGGTAGAGGTAAGGGAGGAGGGAGTAGCGAGGAAGGGAAGTGATGCGGGTTGGGTCATCGTGGGGTGCTGTAGGGTAGGGGTAAGAACGGAGGGGAGTAGGGGAGGGGATGGATGGGGGGTGGGGTGCGCAGTTGGCTAGAGGGTTGGGGGTAAGGGGTTCGGTGGGGGTTGGTGAGAAGGAGGGGGGGGCACGGGCTATGTTCTCGATGCTGTTGCGGCTGTGATAAGCGCTCGCACGTGGCTCGTATGCCAATGTGTCACGTCGTCTCCCCTGGCTCTCACTGACACACAATCACAAAGACAAAGATCCCGCAAGTAGCCCTTGAACAAACTATTGGGGGAAGTGCTGTTGGCGAGCGACTAATTTAGGCCAACGCCGCGCACGATGGCGTGGGTAGCAAGCACCACCCCCCGGCCTCCTTTGTCTCCCCAGTGGCGATGTTTTCACATCGCACCAGGCACTCATTTGAGGCCGAGTCGACCTAGTGGAGACCCATAACTGGTTTTGATAACCGTCATCGGTGTTGACTGCGAGCGGGTATCGAACACCAACTCACACTCAGAGAAAAACGCAGACACACACTCACACATACACGAAACCCACTGTGAGTGCGGGGAAGAGCTTAGACATGTCGTGGTGGGATAGGGTAGTCGCCTTACACACTTGACGTACCCATGCATAATCTACTGCCCTTTGCCACTGCACTGCTGGATGAGGCCTCGCCAGTGCGAGTCGGTCGTGGGGGCAGTTTGACCATACTTCACCACGCTCGGCCCCTGTCGGTTGGTGACGTGGGCGCAGGATTATCGTGGTTCGGGAATCGAACCGCAGTGTCACTGTGAACGCAGTTGCGCTAACTGCTGCGCCACCGCTCCCCCCCCATTGATAATTAATCTATAGTAAAGTTAATCCCAGACAACAACCGCGATTGATATGTTTACCGCTTTAGAATGTAATAGGGTTACATTCGCCAGCCTGTTCGTCATTTCCCCAATTACATTGCAATCGGCATCATGTCACGAGGTGAAGGAGTGTCCCGAGGGACACTTACACAATGCCGCGTGACGTCACCCGGCGTGAGAGAATGGTCCCTGGAACATGCTGCCGCAGAACTACGTCTGAGATCCCCTGCAATTGCCCCTTATCCACACTTAGGGGCGCTGCACTTTCGAAAGAGCCCAACTACGTATGGTAAAACAACATTGAAATCCGCTGTTAACTGACACGCAAGGTGTGTAGTTTCACACTTAATTATTTTCCGGGTCGCCCTGTAGGCTGGATTCGGTGGCACGCAACTCGCAGCCACAGACATAGCGATGGCTGCGGTGGATGTGGTGTGCCGTAATTGACTCGATAAGATGTGCAATGAGACATCCCTCGAACCCAGGTGCTTGCTGACCACGGAGACATATTGTTCTGGGGATTAATTTCCACCGCATCTGTTCTGTCCGGATGGGCGACCTCGAAAAAAAAAATAGTTTTCACCCCCGGCATATCACATCCACCATACTTCTCGCGATGGCTCATAGTCTTAGGTTTTTTCGGTAAAGTCACGTAGGTAAAACATTAAAATTAATAAAAGTAAAATAAAATAAAAATCACGACGTTTCGGAGGCAACACAAGCTTCCGTCTTCAGGTGGAACCGTCAAGCCACGACAGCTGTATCAAGTATCATTTACTTGATTTATATTTTATTTTACTTTTGTTAATTTTAATGTTTTACCTACGTGACTTTACCGAAAAAACCTAAGAATATGAATCCTTGCAGTCACGAAAGCTTCAAATCTAGA
Source organism: Lethenteron reissneri (assembly GCF_015708825.2). Lineage (NCBI taxonomy): Eukaryota > Metazoa > Chordata > Hyperoartia > Petromyzontiformes > Petromyzontidae > Lethenteron > Lethenteron reissneri. The sequence goes on from NC_083823.1 coordinate 12,448, forward strand.
ATTAATGGCTCATAGTGTCTACTAGGGACGTGCCACCTCCACCAGTCTACATGCAACAGCGGCCCGGCAAATATAAAGTGATAAATAAATTGCTCCCCCCTCTGCCCAAACCCACGCCCCACCCCCCTCTCTCTCTCGTGCTGGATCTCAGAGTCCAACCACTCCGCTTTCATTCGAGTTTTTTTTTTCTTGGGCTCCTCGCTCCGCCGCCAGCCACACAGCCAGGTAATCGCTTTGGCTTTGGTCCCAGGGTCTTCGGGGAGGTCAATTAGAATTGTTGGAGATGTGCGCCTTCGAGGCAGGAATTGAACCCGACTTGAAGGCGGCAGGTCTCCAGGCTCCCTCGTCACCCCCTACCCCCTAACCCCGCTGCCCTCCGGTCCCCTTCCTTCCCCGCTTTCTACCATATGTCGTCGTCGTCCCCTCCTCAACCCCCCCCCTCTCAACTCCCCCCCCCCCCCCCCCGGGGTGATCACTCAACCTCCTCGTGCATGATGAGAAAAATATAAGAATCGTCTTTTTACCCTTTCTGGCAATAAAACAGGTGTTAAGAGACTTCAAACATCAAATAGATACCCATATCAAGGCATCGAGTCTGCATTAGCCACACGTACCTGTGGAAAAAAACATGCAAACACACGTGCTCTGATACTAATAATAATACACGCATTTACACCATTGGAACCTCATTTGCCAGTAATTTCTTTTACTGGCAAATGAGATTCCAATGGTGTAAATGCTTACCCCGAGCTCTCATACTTTGATTGTGCATTGTCTTTGAGTTTTGCGCCTTTTGGCGTCATCTGGTCCAACCCATGTGAGACTAGGCTCTAAGGAAAGCTGTCTCGGGTGTGGACCAATCAACTTCAAGGACAGTGCACATTATCAGAGTTATGTTTTTGTTTGCATAATGACTGCAGGTTTTGTGGTCTATGTAAACATGACTCCTTGTAAAAAAAGGTGTCAGTTTTGTTGCCAGATAGAAGGGTAAAAAAACAATTATAATACACGCATTGTCTTTGAAACTGATTGTCCTGCACCAGAGACAGCCTTCTTCATGGCCACGTCTCACCACCCCGTCATCCACTTCCCACGTAACAAATGATAACAAACGTGACAACGCCGCCCACTCCCTGACCACCGCCATCCATCGCAGATCCACCTCCACCTCCACCGCCACCTCCCACCCATCGCCACTTTTCCTCCTTCACCTTCAGCCCCCCTCCCCGCCAACACCGCGGCGAACATTGTGGCCACGTAACGGCATTAAATCTCCCACGTCTCACACACACGCCGCTTGACCCCATCACCATGCCGCACTCCACCCCATCATCCTCCTCCACTGCATCCCCAGCCACCCTTATCCTCCACTATCACCCCGACACCACCCCCATGCATCCCGACTCCTCTACCCCAACAAGGCAAACGATAGCCCACATAGCAGTACCATCTCCCCCACTGCATGACCCCCCCCCCCCCCAACCCCGAGGTCTGCAAGGGGCATGTTATCCCCCTGTTCTGCATGGGTTTCAATATAACTGGTATTGGCCCAAACACCACAATGATGAAAAATTACCCGCAAATTACTCAAATGTTATTACACATTGCAATATAGCCCTCCCTCCCCTCCCCACTGCCCCCCCTACTGTGAAGACTTGGCAGAATCCTCGTGAAAGAGAGCTTTGAGACTTAATGAGTCTCAGCGTAATAATAAGTAATACATCATTCTCACTACTTGTTGTAAACACATTTGTTCCAAATTTGTTTTATTTTTCAAACTTGTATTCGTTTTATTATGCATTATTTGTGTTGGGATTTGAATGTGTCGTTAACCCACCACCACTCGACACAGCCAATTAGGAAGGTGTGTCACGTTAAACAAAGCGTGCCAATTCGTTGCTACTTCAGCACACCGGTGTGTTGGAGAGCAAACTCACAAGCAAAACCCCCCTTTACAATGGATATTATTTGTAGCGACAGCGTACGTGTTAAACTATTAATTATTCCGCATTATTATAATCCGTTGCGTGTGACCAGATGACATTCATGTCATTGACACTGGACACGAGTGTTGGGTGCGTCTTACTTTCCAGAGTGTCTAATAATCCCGAGGATACGTCAATATCTTCATATTTGTTTATTGTTTCGTTTGTACTGTTTATAATCTAATATCATTTAATATTTTCACAGAGCGCCTTCACTCAAGGCGCTTGCCATAGTAAAACTTAGAACGGTGACAGAATAGAATGATTTAGAGGCAAGCGCGTGCAGAGATTGACAAATGAGTTGCCACGATAGAGGGCTGTTTGTTGGCCACGAAAGGGTTAGAGGAAAGGCACGGGAAGGAGTGGAGGGGCGAGAGGAGAGAAGAGGAAGAATGGGAAAAAATGAAGGGGCAAGTCGCGTACATAACACTGTGTACAAAAACATATTTAAATTTGGTTCCTGGGTACTAAGTGTTATATTCCAATTTCGTATGCCTCAAAAGTACAGAAAATGGCTATTATTCCCCACAAACTTTGCTTTTGTGACCAGAACACAAAAGCAAAGTTAATAATCCACTCCATTCGTAACACTGTCACAAATTAACGTATTTTTTTTCCTGGTTCGTAGGTATTTTTTTCCAATTTCTTATGCCTCAAAAGTACTGATAATAGCTATTATTCCCCACAAACTTTGCTTTTGTGACCAGGACAGTGACATTTTGAAATGTACATATTTTCAATGAGAAAACGTGGTGTGCATTGGTGTCATTCATTCACGTAAAGTCCTGGTCACAAAAGCAAGGTTTGTGGGGAATAATAGCCAATTTCTATACTTTTGAGGCATAAGCATTTCCAAAATAACACTTACTACCCAGGAACAAAAATCTTGTTGCATAGTGAAACCTCGTGTGACCCCTGCAGTCACCAGAGGCGCTACGATGCATCAAAATAAAACAAAAAAACTTCTAAACTAGTAGAAACTGGGAAAGAAAAAGTGTTTATGTCATCCAGACTTATATTATAAATGTCGATTTGCTCTCCAACACACCGGTGTGCTGTACTAGTAACGAATTGGCACGTTCTGTTTGCGTGACAAACCTTACGAATTGGCTGTGTCGGATGGTGGTGGGTTTAACGACGCATTTATATTTACGCGATCTAACCCAAGAAGCCTATATTATTGATCATATTGGTCGCGAAAGTCTACGTGTTCAACTTTTTTTTTGGTCGGTTGAATATTTAAATGACCAGCGTGGTGAGGTATGGTCAAGTCACCCCAGTGACTCGCATGGCTTTGGGAAGCCTTCGAGAACCAGTGAACTGACAAACGTTGAAGTCGCATTTAACACAATATTTTAATAATAATTATAATAATTCGTGGATCTGCGAGTGTGCTTTACCTGAGTAAGGAGATGGGAGGAGCTTGCATGGAGACGCGAGGTCAGGGCATGAGCCATTGGCTTCTCTTCAGTGCTGTGAAGAAGGGCCATCGCCCGAAACATCGCCTATTACATACTAATTAATTTGTAAAGCAACGTTGTTGACGATTTTTTTTGTTTCTGGAGAGAAAAGTTGGAAGTTTACAAATCAAGAGGGATGCGAATTTTGCATTCACAAGAGGAGCGATAATGTAAACTAATTTGTAAAAATCGTTGCAGGCTTAGTAACCAAGCAATTACAGCTGTGTTTCGAGCTGCATATTTAACTTAACTTTACAAATTATTCTACAAAGGTCAATATGGCTGCCGGGCTAACGGTGTTGTTATCATATTTTAAGAGTAAAATCGAGTTCTGCTTCTATTTGCTGATATATGTGAATATATATTCTTGGTTCTTTCGGTAAAGTCACGTAGATAGAAATAAAATAAAAATAAAATAAAAAGTAAATGAAAATAAAAAATAAATGCAAAAAAACCACGACGTTTCGATTGCAACACATCAGGCGGAGAGAAAAGAGGGGGCAAGCCTCCAAATGCAACTGTTTATAAGCTTCAAATCAAGATTGTTTATTAGGGCTTTCAAAGTGAGCAAAGCTGTGGGGCGTAATTTATTTTTAATTTAATAAAATTTCAATTTCCTCTCTACGTGACTTTACCGAAAGAACCAAGAATGTTAATTACTGCAGTAACGAAAGTTTTAAGTCAAATTTTGATATCTGTGAATATGCGAATGACAACTTTTTGTGATTTCGCTGGGCATTGTATCCAGGGGGGGGGGGGGGGGTAATGATAATGGTGGGGGGTGGGATCCCGGCAGACACGAGAGGAGCTACGCCGTACAACGCTAACAATGCACGCGTAACAATTATTGAATCATCGGCTTGGTAACTGCACCATTTTATCATAATCTCCCTTATTACTGCACATCTAACTTCGCTTTGAATATCTGAGTATGGGGGTGAGTGGGGGGGGGGGGTAGAGGGGGAGGCGATGGGGTGGGGGGACGATAAGGGGGATGTGGGCGGGGCTGTGTGGGCCGGGGGTGGGGGCAATGCGAATAGCGGGTGGGGTGGGGGGACTTACAAATGATCAAGGAGAGCTGGAGCTTCTTTGAATTTTCATTTGGAATGTTTGCAACCGCAGGTGATGCGCATGATTGATGACGGAGTGCGCGTGATCACTGATTAAGGCGTCGTCTCAATCATTAACCCAACGGGGCCGACATCTTCACTGCGTCAAAGGGAACGCTGTCTCTCTCTCTCTCTCTTTCTTTCTTTGTCTCTTTCCGTCATTTGTCTTTGGACGAAAAAACCCCGAGGTGGCCTGTGTCCTCAGTCCCCTCCAGACACCGTCGATCCAACGCACGCGCAACTCATGCTCACCGCAACTCATGCACGCTCATGCAGACATCCGCACAATGGCAACTCACTCACACAACAATTGGCAAGACAAAGATCGCCTTGTAGCCTTAACAGAATTTCGGGGCCAGTGCTGCTCGATTACTAATCTCAGCAGCCAATAGAAGGCATCTAATCTGTTTGTCCTCTGAACCAAAGGCTCCTTACCTCTGTCTTGCAGTGATTCCAAACATGGACACACTATATTCATATTTTCATCATCATCATCATCAAGGATGGAGGAGAAGGATCAATGGAGATAGGGAGGTAAGGAGAGGGAGGGAAGGAGAGAGGGGAGAGAGGTAGAGATAGGGGGGGAGGGAGGACCTAATAGGCCATGCACAGATGGCCACGCACTGTCATCAGCTGGGAAGGTGGCCAGCTTTCCAAGTGTGCGTCTCTCTCGCTCGCAAAGATAAAGACCCCCCGTGTAGCCGTACAGGCTGTTAGGGCAAGTGCTTTTCGCGAGCACCAATTCAGGCTGGAATGGCACACGCGGGGGTAGTTGTAACCTGCACCGCGCACGGCCGCCGCCGTTATCTCCCTAATGCCGACGTTTTACACGGTCGACATTGGAGAGGGGGCCTGCGCCGGTTGAGATATCACTCGCTACTGATGGTATCTGCCGGTCGGAAATCGAAGGCACGTCGCCGGGGTTCCATGACGCAGTGCGCTTTACCACCAGGCCACCGCTCACCGGAGATGCATGCACACGTTTGCAAACACGACACCAGAAACTCATTTTAGACTGCGCGCTTTCTCTCTCTCTCTTGAACCCGGCCACGTTAGGTTGGATTTCCGGCCACGGCTAACATCAGTGGCAAGGGATATCTAAACCAGTCGTTCAGTTATTAATTTGCAATATACCCGCTCTAATAATTTGAAGGTGTTCTAAAAGGCGAGGACGGATATGTGTGTGGGATTACATTGAGAGACAGAAAACAGGGACCGGTGGATCTGATTTCTATTTGTTTCTTGACTCAATCTTACTTAAATCGTTTTAATTTTGTCGCGTTGGTGGCCCGGGTCACTCTACAAGTGAGTCCCACCCTGGTCTCTGTCACCTGGTTACACAAAATACACTCGACTAGCATCCATATCGCAAGAAACTCGGGTTTCGACAGGACACCGTCATGGTTATGAGACATTATGGCCGATGGTCAAGGCGAACCAACGGAGTGGCAGCCCACCAATGGAACACATCCAAGAGATGAAGCGATGAAACACGTCGGCACGCAGGTGCTGACGGATCATCACATCGTGGGATCGTGAGAAGTTTCTGGCGGCCTGGCGAGACCCTCATCCAGCAGTGGATAGACCATAGCTGCTGCTGCTGCTGATGATGATGATGACGGTCATGATGACGGTGATGATGATTGAATAGCGAGAAGCGACCCGTGGGAACGAGCCGTGGAGATGAGAGAGAGAGAGAGAGAGAGAGAAAGAGACGGAGAGGGAGAGAATTTCTCTGACCGGAGTTCAGTGTCTGTAGCATCAGGGCTGCCAATTAGTAGCGTTGGACCCCGTTTGGGCTGCCAATCACTCAGCCCTGGGGGATGCGGCAGGTGCCCCCCGCGTCTCCCCCCCCCCCCCTCCTCTCCACTGACGCAGCAGCCCAGCCGCACGCTGTGGTTGCGAGGCGCCGCCACGAGAAACCGCGATCATAATTCAGCGGTTTATTATGAATGTGGAGTGGCGGCGCAGTGATCAGCGCACCGCGCTATAATCAAGATCAAGTTAATTTATTAGGTATAGCCCTGTGAGCCATTCGGCTCTTGAATCGGGTGCAACCGCAACAAAAAAAAATGAACACAAAACATCTTAAAGTGAATATGTGACTAAGTGCAAACAGAAAATCCAAGAAAAGACAGCAAAATATTGCAGAAAAACAACCGTACACCAACGCTGTGTGCAAAAATCCCAGTGGGATGCAAGTCAAACAACAACAACAACCACAAGACAACTTAGATTAAGGCCATCAGTCTAACTCTGTAATAAAGCCTGCGACCTCAGTTGGATTCCCGCCGGCCACGGCTCGCGTCAGTGGTGAGTTAAATCCACAGCCCCGCCACCCATCACCCCCCACCGGCCTTCACCAACCCGCACTGACCAGCAGGGTGAAGTATGGTGAAGGCGCGGTGCGTACTCGTCCGAGTAGAGAAATGCCCACCACGTGTATCCCCGCTGCAATTCCCGTTGCGCATGGTGATCGCCCGTACCGCGCGCATCAAAGTCCGGCCTCAAAAGTCCTGCTCGGCTTCCCCCAGATCTGACGAGATCGGGCTGCGCCTCTGGTTGATTCGGTCGAATGTTGACATGTTTTAAATCATCACTGGAACGTATTCGTGGCGCGACGTTTGGCTGCCGAGCGTGCTGAGAACAATGCCCATCGTGTAAAATAAAATACAAAATACGCAATCGATGATGATATTCAGCAATGAATGATGATGATGATGAGGGATGGATATTTAACTCGTTCGGTCCGGGTGCACAGCTCCGGAATTGGTTTTCCAAGAAAGTAAGTGGGTATTGGGGGCAGGAGGGGGGGTGTTCCAGAGGATGTTGGATTTGACCCTATGACATTTATAATGATAGCAATAATCTTTTGCGAGCACACAATGTGTGAAAACAAATAAAATATTCTAATGATGATGTTAATGATGCGAATACACGGCGCACTCGTAACGTTTCGACATTCTCACTCCCACAGTAATCGCCGTGGTTGCTCATCTATCGTGCATATCACATCACGACCGCGTTGATTTCATATCTGTATGATGTATTCCTGACACATCTTTGTTCATTTGGAAAAAAAAGGAAGATGCTCCCCGGTAAGATGAGAAGACTCCTCGCTGCGTGTGTTCCTTCTCTGTGTTTCCAAGGAGTAATGCCCCCAATACCACATCGCAGGTAAACTAATTGTCCTCCAGTGATCAAATTGGTGACCCAGTTGGTCGGGCGGGCTTGTATCGTATATCAGTGCTGCAGCGCTGGGGAAAGTGTGGGGGGGGGGGGGGAATGCAATTTATTCGAGGGAAAGCGTTAGGGATTGGGGTTTTTATTTATTTCAAGTGATTCTCATTGCACGCTCGAATTTAGTTTGAGAAACACCGGTGCAGATGTGGAGCGGTGGTGGACCAGTTAGCGACCCGGCCGTGGTCAACATGATATGGGGAGCGTTTTCTGAATCGATCCTGAGCCCTCCCGTACATTTCACTTCGTCAACTCGCAATGACCAGCGTGGTGAAGTACGGTTAAAAAAAATCCCATGGGCGATACCGTACGGCAGAGGCTATTACCCAGCAATAGATCGATAAAGGATGGTCTTCATCGATCGTCATGCCCAATCCACTGCTGGATGAAGGCGTCTCCATGCGATCACCGTAACGGACGCTAAATGAGCATGCCTTGATTTATGATCAATTGCGGGCTCATTTTACATGCTCTGTTGGATGTGAATACACGCGTTCATACCCTGCACCCGCTGCTTTCATCCCTGCACTACTATGCAAAAGAGACGCTCGTCTCAATGGGCTTCTCAATTGGTTACAGAGGTCTCGTTTGTATACAAACGGGAGCTGTCCGCCGTTGAGCTCCGGAAAATACCCCGTGTAGGAGGCTATGGCTTCGGTATATACATGGCACGGATGTTGTGGATGCACCACGCACATCAATCACACTACTGTCAATGTACGGCCCCTGGGAAATCCACTGCTGGATCAGAGCCTGTTTCAACGTTGACTTCGTTTGTACCTGCGTGTGCGCGTGTGTGTGTGCAGGTATAATGCGGGGACCCGAGTTCGATTCCCGCTCACGGCCAACACCAGTGATGATTATCTGAACCGGTCCTGGGCCTCTTCTAGGTGGACTCAGCTTAAAATGAGTCCCGGTGTTGTGTGTAAACATCGCCACGAGGGAAACAAAGGCCCGCTGGGCGTGTTGCTGGCAACCCTCGTGTGCCACCATGCCGGCCTTCATAGGTGCTCGCTAACAGCACTTGCTCCAACAGTCTGCTCAGGCTATAAGGGGGGATCTTTGTCTTCGTAAGTATTTGTTGGCATGTGTGTGCGTGTTGTGTGTTTTGGGGGTGCGCGCATGTGTATGTTTACAATGAGGAGGGGGGCACGTGCTGGAGGAGGAGGGGACGGGGGCGCGCAGCGAGTGTGGGGGGTAGTTTAAGAGAGAAGGTGGGGGAGGGGGGGTTGGTTTAGGAGATGGGTTCTCTCCCGATACGACGCCACGGCGTGACTGCATCAAGGACATTAACATAACTCACATTTTATGGCCCGACCATAGCCCCATCGCTTTCCAACATCTAATTAAATCACGCCCGACAAGGCGCAACGCTTTATTGCAAAAGCTCGTGGTTATTAATGAATGTAGCTGGCAATGTTGCGGTAGAGGTGGGAGAGGGGGGAATATTAAAATAATCCACACACACACACACGCACACGTGAACGCGTGCACACGCGTACACGTGGACGCGTGCACGGTCTCACACGCGCACGCGCGCTCACGCGCGCGCACATTGCAAAGCTCCAAGGATATAACCACGCTATTAAATTTGGAAGCGTTGCTCGGTTAAATATTGAATTCGCGCACTAATAGGAAGATTTTGGCAAGTTAAATGCTGGATTTTTCCGTGCCTTGAGCGAGCCTCCAAAACTGGAGTGGCATAGCGCAGTAATGATGGAAGGATGTAATTGATCCATTAAACTGCGATTCAACTACACATACAAAACCCCCGAATAGTCTGAACAGACTTTTGAGGCAAGTGCTGTTAGCGAGCACCTATGAAGGCCGACCGCCTTTGTCTCCCCTGTCTCCCGGCCCTGCCGCCATAGTTTCCCCTTCCCCTGTGGCGATGTTTCCACACTGCAGCGGGCAGGTACTAATTTTATGCTGAGTCGACCTAGTGGAGGCCCTGCACCGTTACTGGTGTCGGCTGCGAGCAGGAATCGAACTCAGGCCGCCGGGTACGTGGCGCAGCGCCCTAACCACTATGGACTTATGTTGAACTTCTTTCACACCGCACGTGGGGGGGGGGGGGGGGGGTGGAAGAATAACAAACTAACCACAAAAAGCAATTAAAAACAAACGAGCTTTAAATATAGATTTAAACGTGCACATTTCTCGAGTGGCTTCCTAATATCTGAATTAAGAGCGTTCCATCTGAAAACGATTCACAATAGCGGGTCGACCCTTCCTTCCCGAAGCTTACCGATTTTAGCCGGTGTACACACCCGATGATTGTTGAGCACTGACATTGTGGTCAAATTAGTGTGCGCGCACGCGTGCGTGTACACGAGTAACCAGCACGGCACATTGAGTACAAATTTAAATTAATCTGTATATAATATATCTGAGTGTATATTCTTTGGTTCTTTCGGTGGGACAAGCATCAGGTGCCCGTGGTTGTCCCACCTGATGACGATTGCTTGTGTTGCGATCGAAACGTCGTGATCTATTTTATTTTCTACCTACGGATTTTTACCGAAAGAACCAAAGAGTATGGATTCCTGCAGTCACGAAAGCTTCAAATCACGAATGTCTGTGTGTGCTGTGTGTTAGCGCGCTGTGCTACATACCCGGCGACCCGGGTTCGATTCCAGCTCACGGCCAACACGCAGTGACGATTATCTGAACCGGTGCTGGGCCTCCCCTAGGGCGACTCAGCCTCAAATGAGTACCTGGTGCGGTGTGAAAACATCGTCAAAAGGGAGACAAATCCGGTCGGGCGTGGTATTGGCCATCCACCCCCTAGTGTACCGTTCCGACCTTCATAGGTGCTCGCTAACATCACTTGCCCCTACAGTCTATTAAGGTTATATGGGGGATCCTTGTCTGTGTGTGTCCCACCTAAAACATATATCGTTCAAGCTTACACGTTAATTTGATTTAACCCGTAAAAAACTTAAGAGAGACCAGCATATGTCGATTTTGCAAGTGACCGGGGGCATTTGCCTGCTGCCAATAGGGGGCGATGATTGCTGCTGTTGGTAAAATCCCAATTGAGTAACTTGCGGTGTAATTTTCGAACGTGGCAAATTTGCACCCCCACGGCGGCGCTGAGTGGCCAATTTTTTGCGAATGAGATCAGCGGGTCCTTCACGTCCACAGTGAGTGAGTGAATCAGACGGCGTGTAGTTTTTTTGTTTTCCATCAAGGTTAATAAACTCGCAGTATTAACCAGGGGCGGCCGCTGGATTCGATCCGTGAGCCTCTGTAACAAGCGGCGTGCGCGCTACGGTTAGGCCACGTGACCGTGCGAAGCGCTGATTCCATTTCACATTCATGATGAAGACAATTCACGCCCATGGGCAAATCAGCCGCGATGGGCCCGAACTCGTCTAGGATCTCGCAAGCTAAGTAAGGGTTAGCCTGGACAGCGTGTGTACGTGTGGGTGCCGCACAGAATAAAAAAACAGGTTGCTGCTAGAGGCTTCTGCAGGGCTACGTGGTGGGTAGCAGAGGGCAGTGAGAAGCAAAAGCCATTGTTTTTTAACACTTCTATGCTCAGACTTTATTGAGAGCATAACCTGTTAAATAAAGATGATGATGATGATGATGGAAATTCTGATATTGCTTTCATTGGGGAGCATATAACCTGTAAAGTGGATGGTGATGATGATGATGCTGCACAACTTAAAATTCCATGACTACGATGTTGCCAGTGATGTTGGTTTCATTTAAACCATATTGGTCAAGAGTGGCCTGGGTAGCAAGAGGTTATTTATTGCTTGGCGCATGATCATAATAGTAAAGATCTACTGAATAATCATTATTGTGATGATGAATATCATGAGTGCTTGGTCAATGTATGATGATCATGATCTGTCGATTATAATGCCAATGTATTGATTGGCTGCTAATGATAATCATTTGACTTATGATGATAGTGATCATATATTCAGATTACTTTTATGATTTTGACAATAATGATTTTGATAATGGTGGTTGCTCCAAAAAAATGATAATGATCATGATCTATCAATGACGATGTGTATTTAGTGATTTATGATGATAATTTGATTGACTGATGATAGCGATGATCTATTGATTATGATATAATTCACTATAATTTATTCAATGAGCATGATGGCTGCTATGACGATGATGTATTCATAATAGAAGCCCGTATACAGATTCACGTTTCGCTCGAGTCGAGGAAACAGCGGAGCGGAGTGGATGCCTAATGGGAAAATCCTGCAGCCTACTTGGGCAGTAAACTGTGATGGCACTAACGGCGCGAAGCCTGTTGAAGCGTGGTCTGATTACAGACTCGAGGGGAGATATATGCCAGTGGAGGAGATAGCTTGAGATGTGTGATGACTGTTGCTTGGTCTGTGCTTGGAATGGGCTCTGGTACAAGGAATCAAATGGGACCCCCCCTGTCCAATCCTCCCTCCCCCCCTCCCTCCCCCTGTCCAATCCACCCTCCCTCCACCTCTCCGTATCCCGGAGCGTGCCCCTGCGGTCCGTAGTTAGCCTCGACAATTGTCCTGCCTGCACAATCGATAGTCACCCCACTGGTGTTTAAGTGTGCGCGTGTGCAGATGTGTGGTTGTGGTTGTGAGTGCAGGGGTTTGTGTACGTGTGCGTGTAAGTGTGTAATGGTGTAAATGCTTACCCCGAGCTCTCATACTCTGATGGTGCATTGTCTTTGAGTTGTGCGCCTTTTGGCGTCATCTAGTCCAACCCATGTGAGACTAGGCTCTAAGGAAAGCTGTCTCGGGTGTGGACCAATCAACTTCAAGGACAGTGCATACATTATCAGAGTTGTGTTTTTTTGCATTATGACTGCAGGTATTGTGGTCTATGCAAACATGACTCCTTGTAAAAAAGGTGTCAGTTTTGTTGCCAGATAAAAGGGTAAAAAACAATTATCATATTTTTTACTGGCAAATGAGGTTCCAATGGTGTGTGTGTCTTTGTGTATGTTCGGTCGACTCAGCCTAAAATTATTACAATATGCGCTGTGTAAAACATCACCACTGGGGCGACAACGGCGAGCAGGGCGTGGCGCTGGGTCACCCACCTCCTCGTGTGCCGACCTTCATAGGTGCACGGTGACAGCACTTGCCCCTACAGTCTGTTAACCGCTATACGGGGGGGGGATATTTGTCTTCGTGTGCTGGATCACAGCTGAGACGCAACGACAACCTGCTCATTTTCGCGTACGTGTCCCAAACGTGAGCCCACACACGGTACACACACACAGACACACATACACACGCGCACACACACACATGACCCCAGCCACTCTTTTCATGACCCTCGGGCCCAATTAACGAACCGAGCAGATAAGGTCCACGGCTGGGCACGATGAAGCTGGAATCCCACGAGGAGGTAGACGAGACTCAGGGGAGACGGGCAAGTGCAGGAGAGACGTCTCGCAGTACGAGAGTCGGCGTGGCAGGGCGACGAGAGAGAAAGGAATAAGACACCTGCCGCCAGATCACGCCGTTCAAACGCCTACGACCAGATGAAGCCAGGACTCCCTGGCACGTGTTTGGATGGGGGATCACCATGCATAACGAGCGTTGCAGACTTGGTGGGGTCTACGTTTGTGGGCAGCATAATAGCGGTGCACCAATATCCAATGTTGCACCGTACCGAGTCTGTACATCTGTTATATTACGACAGCAAATGGAAGTAAAACTTCGTTCCTTGTCCGCCGCACATGAATAGAAGCATTTTGAGTCTACCAGACTATCTTGTAGAGTCGCCTGGATATATGATGGACAACCGCGGTTGTGTAGGTGGTCGTGGTTGTCCTGTTATGCATCTATCCCTCGTATTGTTTTTGTTCTCACGTTCCTGCGTTTCGCTGCTCGTGCTGGGAAATTGTACAGAACCAGTTTAGCGGAATCACTCGCCGCAAGATGTTAAGGCTGGCCGTGGGTGGCAAGCGAACTCGGCTTCAGTTCCGTGAGAAGGAGGTGGAGTGAAACGTCGGGCAAAGTGCGTGCCGAGCAAACGCGCAGTAGAAATTACACCTCGAGATGGCAAACGTGTCTCTGAGTGTGCGCGCGTTTTTTTTTTATATTCACGCACCCATTTTTGTTCTCGTCACATTTACATTCAATCTTAAAAATGTATGCCATTTTTATTTTACTATGTATGTAACTTTCCCCGTCCTTCACAAAGGAAGGGACAATGCGGACGGTGTGTGACATTTTTCTCAAATTCTCGGCAGCGCGCTCGTGAAATTCCATTACCTCTCGCGTCCGATTGCGTAAATGGCTGGAATAAAATACCGTCTCTTCACGGCCCCCCGAAGCATAACTCCAATTCCACAAAGCAAAGCGTTAAAAACGCCAACAACAACAATAACAGAGACCTTGATGCTGTTTGCGGCTAAACCACGTTTTTTGACAACACAAATGTCACATTCTTCGCTTTGTTTTAAAAATCTGTGCTCATTCTGTTTAAAAAAAAAAAAACATTAGCTTTGTACTTGTCTATCTTATGATGAACAAAAAATGTTAAGTACAAATATCACGCGAGGTTTTGCATGAATGCCTAACAACGGCCTTCGGCCTAACCACAGACAGCTCAGCCACACTGAATGTCTGACTCTCTCTGCATTTTCAATGGCTTTGGAGTAAGGCATCTGAACGAGCCGCTGGCTGCCCTTGCATAGGATTACATCCATGAGCAACACTTTATCTTCGGAGGCTTTGTGATAACTTTTTATACTTGTTTATGTATATATATATACAACTATTTTTTAAACCATTTTGTTGATTTGTTTACTTATTTTTTTTCTAGGGTTTAATTTACTTAGTAATTGCTAGAAAGATGATTGAGCCCCTAACGCGATCGTGTGTTGTGACATGCAATCAGCGTGAATAACGCTGTATAAAATTAGTACTTAATTACACTTCAAGCCTCCCAAAAAAAAATTCGGTTAATTCGTGCTCATCTATAATATGCAGCCAGAGGTAGAATTCAACATTCCTATGACCGGGAGGTGAGGGCGTGAGTCTCTATATACAACTACCGTTGACTTCATCACAAAAGTGTACTATTTTAACGGCCCCTAGAGGTTGGGTGAAGCGGGGAAAAATGCAACACGATGGGGTCAGATAGCACCGTCTACTAACGTTAGCCATGTCCGGGAGTCCAACTCATTATCACTGGGTACAGAGTATAGAGTGTCTTGGTCACTTCGATAACTGCCAGAGAGATTGAAAGCAGCGATATGGAGCGAGATTGAGTGAAAATTTAGAAAACATTCACTAATTATCTTATCTAGCCTCTCTATCTCTGTGCGTCAAGTTTCAAGTTTAATGTATTAAGTATAGCCCTCTGAGCCATGCGGCTCTTAAGTCGGGTGCAACCGCAACAGACAAAATATGAACACAAAACATCTTAAAGCGACGACGCGTAACAGAAACATCCTGGAATAAACCAGCAAATATTCCAAAAAAACGTATTAAAACGCTATGTGCGTCGAAGGAGGGCCATTGCATGAAACGCCGCCGATCATGCAGTATTTGTTATCCTTTCATAGCAGCGTTATTGACAAATGCGTTTTAGTTTATGTCAAATGTGTGCTTGTGCACCACTGCCCAGGTAGTGCCACAATTTAGTTCCGTTTAACCCGGTAGCAAATAACCCGTGACCCGAGGCGGTTGGTCGGTACCACGTGGGCTGGCAGGTGGACACCAGTGTCCACTAAGGGCAGTGCCAACCAACGGGCAGTTTTTGTTTGTTTTTTACCACGGCTGCTAACAACGATATTTGCTACCTAAAGATACGACTCTTTAAGAAAATCTACCGTAGCAATTGCCATCGTGGGTGGTACCGATAGCGCATTTTTTTTTGGGGGGGTGGGGGGGCAAGGGTCTATAACGAGTAAAAAAACTGGTGCCAGGCATTAGCCACAAAGTCGCGTCTCCAACAGCAGCAGCAGGAACAGGAGCTGCCAACCGCGTCGCACTCGATAGCGGGGAGGAGTGGGTGGGTAGGGACCGATTGCATCCAAATGAAGCCTCTTTAAAGTTCGCAGACACGCGGAGGTAAATGGAGCGAGGACCAGATGCTGTCCCAGCCTGACTCGCGACTTCACCGAAACGAGCGTCTCTTCTCATCACCGAGTCGGTGTGGCGATGGGGAACATATGTGTGTGTGTGTGTGGGGGGGGGGGGGGGGGCTGCTAGGGATGTGGGGGAGGGGGTACAGGGAGGGGGGTAGCTGGGCGCATGCAGGGATTTGGGGGGGGGGGGGGTTGGCGATGGTTTGTTTCAAATACAAGGAATAAACATTTTAATTAATCACTTCCGACAAGTCTGTTGTTGTTTTTTTGTCTCTAAATAGCAACCCATTTAAAACAAGATAAAGCCCAATATAAGACGGTTATATCCGCATCATCATCAGTCATTGTCAATCTACTGCTGGATCAATGCCTTGCCGAGCGAGCGCCACCTGCCACTCACGATGCCACCATGTACTGATCCACGTCGCACCTGCACATGAAATGAAATCCGTGAATTGTTTATTTGCGATGTGGTAATGTTAATCATTTACAATTTTTGTGAAGTATGGTAAGAAAAAAGCGTGTCTGACATGGCGTGGAGAGCCCTCACCTGTTGTTCGATCGAGAATTGTCTGAATATATTCACTTCATCCACCAGTGAATCGATCATGCTTGATTTTGATTATTAATATAAAACCCTTATTTTTCTCGAATGGTAAATTAAGGTGTATCCATGACATGTCTGCGGTAGGGGTCGTTTGACCATACTTCACCTCGCTGGTCAGGGCGCGGTTGTGACGTGGAGACATGTGCCCGAGACATTCAAATATTGCTCGCTACTTATGACAGCCGTGGCCAGGGATCGAACTCTGGTCTATGGGTCCAATGTGCACGTGACGTGAACCACGCACACACACACCGAGTCACCCATACACAAGACACACGGACTCACGGACTGTTGGGGCAAGTGCTGTGAGCGAGCACCTTTGAAGGCCGGCACGACACACGAGGGGATGAGTGGCCAGCATCACGTCCGGCCGCCTTTGTGTCCCTAGTGGTGACATTTATACATCGCTCTCGCTGCTCATTTGAGACTGAAGATCAAGACCCAGGACCGGTTCAAATAATCGTCACTGGTGTTGGGGGCCGTGAACGGGAATGGGACTCGGGTAGCAGGGTTCGGTGTGTTGTGGCCTTGTTCTCCAACACACCGGTGTGTTGTACTAGTGAAGAATTGGTATGTTCTGTTCACGTGACAAACCTTACTAAATTGGCTAGGGCGGGGTGACTGCTGTGTGTGTGGGATGGCCCAGCGCCGAGTTCGATGGGGGGTTGGGAGTGGGTTGGTGGGGGGGGCTCGTCGATGGGGGGTTTGGAGTGGGTTGGTGGGGGGGCTCGTCGATGGAGGATTGGGAGGGGGTTAGTGGGGGGGGGGGCTCGTCTATGGGGGGTTTGGAGTGGGTTGGAGGGGGGGTGTCGTCGGTGGGGGGAGGGGGTGTAGAAAACGGAAGGCGGGGTGGGGGTATGTTTTTCCCCTGAAAGTAAACGCCGCGTTCGCTCATCGTAGCTCGCGGTCTCACCATCCTCGTAAATCACCAATCGCGTAAAATATAACGGGGGGCGGGGGGGGGCGGGGTGTAATGAGCACGGCTGCAAACAAATCCATCAATCGCGCAAACAAATGGAATGAACGGGAAAAAAAAATAACGAATGTCGAAATATCAGTGCTGTGTGCCGATTCTCATCGTGCTCCCATTCCCTCTCGCTGCCGTTGTTGGTACCAACACAAAGGGAGCTAACAGGTGGTGCGCAACAGGGAACAAATATTGCTAAATGAAGTGGAACACGAAACAAAACAATTAATCTGCCCGCGATTTGTGACACCCGGGTCGTATCGGAGGCGCGCAGGGTTTGCGTGCTTGCGCGCCTGCCTCTCGTGCTAATGAGGCATCTCGCACTGTGATCTACGATCAGCTGTTTCAATTCAACTTCTTCCTCTCTCGTCTGTCTGTCACTCTCTCTCTTTATCTCTCGCTCCTCTACTCAACCAGGTGATGACCTCACTCGCCACCCCCCCCCCCCCTGCCGTCGCGGACCGACAGAGCAGATGTCTGGGTAAGGAATCGCAATGTGTGAGAGAGAGAGAGAGGTGCACTGTGGGGGGTTGTGCGTTGCACACGGGATGGCAAGCAGTCAGGGCAATGATTGAGCTCAGTCCCAGGCGAGAGGTGCTTTCTCAGGGGTCGTTCCTTTGGTTGCTTTGCCACACCCAGAGCGAGACTCAATGTGCTCCACGCTGACACTTCGCAAATCGATCCGAGAGTCTCCATGTCCTAAGTCGATTGGTCTTTAGACGGTTGAGGTGACATATCCTTGCGCAGATAATAATAAAACAAATCTTTTTTAAAGCCGCCGAATTTTCAACCGCAGATATCAATGCTTCGTGTATGTTAAGCAGAACGTGAACAGAACCAGGGTCAGCAGCCAGAACTAGGGGTTATAAGACCAATATGAGTGGCAGTGCTCTTGACGATTGTGTTGTGTTGATATTCAAACTTAACTAAATCTCTCCGCCATCACAGCGCCTCTGGTCACCCAGCAGAACAGGTGGCCACACTGGAGTAAACTCCATCGGCAGGTCGTGTCTGCTGGGGTAAGTAAACTGTGGGTCATAACGCTTCTTCCATGACGTCCGGCCAGCGTGGAAGAGTAGGCAAAAACAAATACCAACAAGAGTGGGGAGGAGGGGTTCTCGAGTGAAGGGTCTCTCGTGGAGGTCCTTCTACTAGCAGTGGCGTGAGCGAGCAATTGCAGGGCCGCGCCTTTAACTTCCCATGCGTGGCCATAGTGCTTAGTTTCTAACTGAATATTATCCCGAGCCGCTTGCAGATTGTACCGTGTGGATGGACAAATTTGAACATTAGTCTGATATCAACCATTTTTTCCCATCACATGCGAAATCCAATTTTAATGCCGTTGTGAGACATAAACAACCACACACACACAAAAAAAAATCTATCAACATTGAATGTGGGCCAAGTTGGTGCATACAAACCATTAGAAAACGTTATTTATTTATTTTTGTCATTGAATTGATTTATATTCATAACAATTTCCACTGATCCCCAGCGCAGCACGCGATGAATGCAGCACTAAATTGCATTATGCGGCTTTAAAGCTCGGTCAGACTCGGAATGGTAAATCGATCCACCGATTCGCAAATTGGCAGTTTTGACTCATCTGCATTGTCTCCCCCCCCCCCGCCCCACAATGCAGCCTTGATAGATTGTAAATTGCCAGCCGAGACACCCTTAGTGATGAATGGTAACACTGATCGATGCTCCCGCGATGTCGTGGTCAGTACAGTGGATCTGCAATCTAGGGGTCGTTGGCTCGAATCGATCTTCCGGCGCGGCAGTTGCGACGATACAAGTTTCTTCAATTCCACTCACCCTCTCCATCCCGCTCCCGGCCCTCCACCCACCCCCCCCCCCGTTCACACCCACCGTCTCTTTGTCCAGCCAGAAGTATAAATGGCTACGCCACAGTTAGTCGGTGGGCAGATCGCGTGTAATGGGGTGAAGTGTGGGCACTCCAACATAATGCACTCCAAGGGTCTCCTTTGGTAGAGGCTCTTCTGGTAGGAGCGACGAGTCCAGCATTGTCACCACCGCACCTCGAGAGTTACCTCTATCCGTCCAGCGACGCGCAGCGGGAATCATCTCGGTTGACAACCGCTGTTGAATTCCGGGCAAATGTTGTGTTTATTGACTCCCCAGACAGTATTAATGTTGTTACTAGTGGGCGAGTTGACCTGCGTCGACCAGGATTTGAACCCTCGACCTTCCCGTTCACATGGGGCTCTCCCCTACCTCCGCGACACTCGGACAAATCATAATAGCATTCGTGAAAGGGATCGCATGAGGGTCAATAAATAAGCAGTGGATAGAGGCTAGAAGCGGGAAGGGGTTGGGGGGCAGATGCACAGAGGCTTTCCCTTCTATGCTCCATTTCTTTAGAGACTTGAATTGTTCCCTGCGTTCCTATCACTCACCTGCCTTGGCTCTGAGCTGTACAGCGATGGCTTTTGGCCGTCGGAAGCTTTGTCAGTTATTTGTTGTTATTTTTTATTATTCTGACTTCCCTAAGAGGAGTTCAAGGTCAGTGTTTGGGGTTAATAAAGAGAATTTCACCAGCCAAGCCCAGGCCACCCCAAGGAACTATTCCCACAACATCCACACTCACACACCCAACCCCCCACCTCTCGCTCCAACCACAGACAAAGCAAACGCAACGATCATCCGTATATGGCCTTTAACGGACTGTTGGGGCATGGACTGTTAGCGAGTACCTATTAAGGCCGGCCGCGGCACTCGGAAAAGTGGGTGGCCAACACCACGCCCCGTCGCCATTGTCACTCCAGTGCTGATTTTTGACACGCCACTGTTTTTGGTCGCGAGTGGGATTCGAACACGGGTCTCTGGGCTCATAGGACAGTGCGCTAATAACCACGGCACTACTGCTCCCCATAACACCACCATCCACCCATCGTCCTCCACATGCGCTCTCAAAATGCACACCGGAGCCAGAGGGAAGGAGGGATGCATTGGGGTCACCGTGCATACAATCGGCCAATAATAATAGTTCACGGCCGTGTGGTGCAAGCCGTCACGATTGTCTCAGGACTCGGACAGGTTCGAGCCACGAATTAATTTAGGGAACGTGTCTGGAGTGTCAGTCGGGATGTTTGTGGTCATCTTGCCTCGACTCACGATGTCATCGCGTGGACTCTAGTAAGCGTCTAATTGCTAAAAGCGTCTCCAAAAAAATCATGTCTTCCGTGCCTATACGAGGGATGTATTCCTTTTTGTTATTAGTACAACAATCGTTCCTTGTCTTCCCTCTGCCTGTCGTTACTTTGACTTCCTCAATACCCCTCTCCACCCCTTCTCATTCACTTGTCCCCTCTATCACACCTGGGGGCTTCTCTCGGTTTAGGGTCGTCGCTTGGAAGTGGTGCGGTCAAGTGCCACCAACGACACTCGATAAGCTCTCCAGCGATAACTTTGAGTCCCTGCATCTGCAAACCTTCGCTTTCTACCTTTACTCTCGGTCCGGGTAAAAAAAAAGAATAAATCCGCGTCCGCGTGTGCTGCAGAGCACCGCCTGACGATTGCTCGCTTGCTCGCTCGCGGAGCGAGATGCGAGCGTTCGATAAAAGCCCTCGGTAATCTGTCGGCACGCGACGATTTGCATGACGATGCAGATGAGACGCGTTTACGTTTTTCCCGCAAAATGAAAGCAAAGCGGCGCCGATTATGATGGGAGATGGAGTGCTCTCCGTCTCTCTCTCTCTCTCTCACACGTCGTGACGGCTCATTAGGCGTGCGGGCGTGCGTTGGCGAGCCTCTGCGCGTCTCGAGCTAAAGACTGAACGCAGTATGGCACTGCGGTGGTGGTGTGGGTAGAACACCCCTCAGAGGGTCGTGGTGTTTTTTGATGCCCCAGAGTTTGGGCCGCGTGACTCCCTCCTCCCGCCGTGCGGTTCGCGTGCCCCGCGCGAGGTTCTGCCACTGCTAAGTCAGCGCGCAACGATCTCAGCGAGTAGCCGTGGCGGTGTGAAGGCCGCCACGGCACACGTGGAGATGAGTAACCAACATCACCCCTGGCCACCTCTGTCTCCCCCAAGTATATGATTTTTTCACTCCACACAACACCGCCTCCCCTAGGCTGAGTTGACCTCTGGGAGGCCCAGCACCAGTTCAAATATTCATAATACAGGTTTTTTTTGGGTTAGATCGCGTAAATATGTAAATGTGTCGTTGAAACCCGCCACCACCCGACGCAGCCAATTCGTAAGGGTTGTCACGTAAACAGAACATGCCGATTCGTCACAGTACAACACACCCATGTGTTGGAGAGCCAAGCCAAGCCACAACAGTTACAATTTTGTATCTACAACACACCGGTTAGTGCTGTACTAGTGACGAAATAGCATGTTCTGTTTATGTGACAACGCTTACTAACTGTCTGTGTCGGGTGGTGGCGGGTTTAACGACACATTTATATATTTACGTGATCACACCCAAAAAAACATGTATTATGGATTATATTGGTCTCAAAAGCCTACGTGTTAAAAATTGTTCAATAAGTATTGGTCGTGGGCGGGATTCGAATTCAAGTAGCTGGGTACGTAGTGCAATGGGCTAACACACTGCGCCACCGTTCCACCCTAATGTATATATCTAAATCAGGCAAATCCTTCCAGTACACCATCTGACGTATGTGTGGCTCCGCCCACTCTGAAGCTGCCCCTGCCGCCCCTGTGTAAACAGACGCTGTTCCATGCAGCTCACTTCTGCTCGCGCCTTCCTCCCTCCCCCTCTCAGCATCACCCTCTCATCCCGACATCTTGGTCCAGTCATTTATTCACCTCCTCCTCTTCTTGCACGAACGCTCCTCGTCAATTTTGGTGAACTTTCGTACCGGCCTCCCTTCCCTTTACCGTTCGTCTTGCCCCCTCTGTCTGCTGCCCTATTGCACAACTGACTTGTTCCCCCTTCTCGTGGTGTGGTGCCACGGCTGCAACGTTTGAATCATTGTTTTTTGTATTGCCGTTGTGTGGGAAGCCGGGTCCACACTCCCACTCCCACCGCTCTCTTCGCATCAAACGCAATCGCCTCCTGGATTCCGTCCTGAATTTCCCCAGCACGCGGGTTGCATCGTGTCCTCCTTTGGTGCTCCGTCTCTATGCGTGGAGCTTGACGGGGTCGTCCGCATCGACCTGGTCGATATTATTTATGGTTTTTGTTGACCAGGATTAACTCCCCGCAGATCTTTATTCAGTGCTCAAGACTACAGAGACTCGCTTGACTATTGTTTTGGCCACATCCAACGTCATAATATATCGGATATCACGCGGGTGAGAGGGGAGGGGGGGTTTCATCCGCTGCTGGATGGTTTCCCCAAGCCGCTCTCACCTCTCACGATCCTGCGAGAGGACAATCCACATAGCACCTGCTTTGTGAGCCGATTCCATCGCTCCATCTCTCTCTCTCTCGGTGGAAGGAACGCCCTCTCGGGATGCAATTCCATTGCCGGGCTGCCACTTCGCCACTGTTCGTGACTGTCGGTCTGCACCGTCCCTTCTTCTTAGCCACGTGACGCCCAGCCCAAGCCCTGCACTTAACCTGCATTAACAGTTTGAATGAGGCCATTCACCTGCGCATGTTAGGCTGATGGTTACATTTATCTCTCCGCCCCCCCCCTCCCACATCCCCCCCACCTCCCAAGATTACACTTTACCAGGCGAGGCTAAATTTCCATTTGCTTTGTAGGCTGACACACGCACAGCCTGCCGCGTGAAGTATGGATGCAAACTCCCCCCACAGAGCAGCATTAACTGATCTTGTAATGAATCTGATTCGTATTGCACGCACGTTGTACATTCTTTTCCCTTCCCCAATACGTGAACGTGATTCATGGCATTTCTGACATTTCGGGTTGAGGCATTGACGCATTGAATAAAACAAAAATAACCCGAATAAAATGGCGCTGCCAGCTTTGTAACCGCACGGTGTTACCGCTCGGGCTAAACAGACACAACGGGCAAAACTCGAATATGTTTTCAAGGTAAAGGTGCAGCCTTGAAAATTGCTTGCTCACGCCACCGCTGGCAGATGGAGATCGAGAAGGGCCCTGTCGAAGGAATGACTTTTTTTCTGGCTACTTCCCCACTGACCAGAGAGACGTCTTAGAAGAAATGGGAGCACCCGGATTTACCCCACCGCCCGCGACCTATAAATTAACTTAATGTGGTCGACCGATTTATACTGCTGGAGTGTGGTGAGGGTGTGGTGGAGGATTCAAGAAACTTGAATCATTGTTTCAACGGTAGAACCGAGTCGTCAGACCGAATTGCGTGCCTCTCTGTATTGCTATTCCAGTGAGCTCACCATCACTCCACCGTGGCAGCGTGACAGACTGCAAGCGCGTACGCCAACGCGTTTGGTTGTGACGCGTGAGCCCTTCTGTCTGCTTCACCCGTGACCTGCGACGTCACACGTGACCAAATCACCCAGAATGCTACGAGAGCTCAGAGAACTCGCCTCTTTAAACTGGCCCTCACCCCCAGGCTCTGGCAGTTTACCCTGCGTCTGTTTATTTTCCTACTTTCCATACACGTTTGGCGCTTGGGGGATATACGGAAGAAATGCGCCTTACAAATGTTAATTGTTATTAAATTTCGATTTAAAGCTTTCGTGACTGCAGGGATTCATCTTCTTGGTTCTTTCGGTAAAGTCACGTAGAAGGGAAGTAATAAAAGAATACAAATAAAACATAATAAAATAATTATCACGAAGTTTCGGCCACAACGCACCTGAGGACGGCTGCTTGCGTGTGGCCGAAACGTCGTGAGAATTAGTTATTATGTTTTATTTTTATTATTTTATTACTTCCCTTCTACGTGACTTTACCGAAAGAACCAAGAAGATAAATTGTTATTCTACGTCTCAGAGGCTAAGTAGCGTTGGTCCTGGATATTATTGGATGGGCGACCACTGTACATAACAGATGTTGCTGTCGGCTGCTCGTGGGCTAAAGTTATGTGCAGCAGAGGGGGTGCAGCAGCAACTTATATTTTGCCGTACACTCATTCCACGCTCCCGAGTCTTACTACTTTTTTATTTGACCAGGTAAGGCCCACTGAGCTACATCGCTCTTCTTCAGAATCGGCCTGACCACAAATGATAGCTCAACGAAGTGGCTTATCGTGTGGAAATGGATAGCAGCCCCGAAATTCTCTGAACGCGTGATGTTGATTCTAAATGTGGAGGGAAAGACCGGAGGACCTGGATAAATATCCACCTGACCATGGCGAGAACTTGCAAATTACACCAATTTCCAGCAGGCGTTTGGGTTAGGATCAAACCCACGATCTCCTGTATAATAGGCGAGATAATTCACATCTCGCCACCGAGTGTGGCTCGGTAAATGTGGGGAGCCACGGAGGTACGGCATGAAAATTGATTTTTGTTGTGGATTGACACGGGGCTGTAGAATCATCGTCTGCTCAGGTGGCTCGCAATTTGGGAGGTTGTAATTTCAAAGCCGTTTTGGTGGGTTGATGCAGCCTTTCATGACTATGAGAAAGGGGGTCGATTAAACAAGTAACATTTTTTTTGGGGGGGGTATCAACAGAGCTTGTCTGATGCATCGACTCGCTGTCATCGTAAGAATGTGGAATTTCAACCACTGGCTCTGCAGGTCTGTAAACTGGAGATGAGTCCCACTACTGAATTGAGTGGCAGGAAGTCACTTGGACGTTTGTGTCATAGGGAGAGAGTAAAACGCATCCTGTTCCATTTCTTCATTTTAAAGCATCCTCTGAGACTCCCCGCCCCCTGTAAGTGCTGTTTTAGCCTCCACTTAATCCTCTCACCTGAAGCATTCTCAAACTGTTTATTCTACCGATAATGGACCCAAGTGAATTATTCTGCCGTCTCAGAGATCCACATTGACGCATAGTCCAATAAAATATATTCATACAAAGGAAGGTGTTTTGTTTTCATCCGTGTGAAATGTGACTGACTGCGTGCGTCAATCACAAAGCCTCCCCGAAGAAGGCCCGGTCCCCTGCAAGCGTTAAGCCCGACATGTGAGACCAGCCCTGGATTCAATAATTTAACAAAAGTCAACC